>NC_060174.1:82180773-82263809 GCF_021184085.1 Oncorhynchus gorbuscha
TCCACTGCCTCCCTCTCTCTTTCTCTTTCTCTCTCTCTCTCTCTCTCTCTCCCGTGTTTGTGTGGGCGTGGTTCCCAATCTCGGCCTGATTGTCTGCGCCAGCTGGAACCACTTATCTTCCCTTTATATGTTCTGTAACCAGTGGTTCTTGTTGTCAGATCGTTGTTACTTCCCTGAGGTTGGGACGTTACTTCCCTGAGGTTGTGTCGTGTGTCCTTGCTCATCTCTCGCCGCCCTTGTGTGGATTATCTGCTGTGCTCCTTCCTACCCATCCGGACACACTCCCCTGGATTTCTCAGCACGCTATCATCGGAAGATGCGCCCTAGTCCCTGGGTCGGATTCCGTCTGAATACAGTCTGTCTGTCCTGTTGCTGCTGTAAACTGTATTCATTAAACCATCGTTGCTTGCATCTTGCATCCGCCTCTGTATTGTCACAGAACGATCTGACCCGACCATGGATGCAGCGAGTTCAACGAGTCTGACCGAATTCATTTCCCGCAGTATCACGATAATGGATCAACAAGAGGAGAACATCTCCAGCACAGGTCGGGCAGTACAAGCCCTTGCGACGCAGGTATCCCAGCTGACCCAACAATTACAACATCTGAGGGGTTCCGCTGCGCCACCTACACCGGCAGTTCAACCCGCCCCGCCAGAGCCGGATTCCCAGCTAGAGCCACGGCTACCGACACCAGAGGGTTATTCAGGTGATCCTGACTTGCAGAGCTTTTCTTACGAGATGTTCCATGCATTTTCGTTGCAGCCACGGACCTTCAACCGTGAACAGTCTAAGGTAGCATTCGTACTCACACTGCTATCAGGCAAAGCGGCTCTTTGCGGAACGGCGGTGTGGGCAAACCAGGACCCATGCTGCACCTCTTTCCAGACACTCTCCGAGGAGATGAGAAGGGTCTTCGATCGGGCCGTGGCGGGTAGGGAGGCGGCCAGACTACTCGCTGACCTTCGCCAAGGAGACTGTTCCGTATCGGAATACTCCATCCAATTCCGCACTCTGGCCGCAGAGTGTCAGTGGAACGAGGAGGCGCAGTGGGACATGTTTCTGCATGGGCTGGAGGACTGGATCCAGAAGGAGATTTATGTTCTGGACCTTCCCAGGAGTTTAAATGGACTAGTGGAACTAGCCTTGAGGGTCGACGCTCGTCTGAGTCGTATTGGCCGCCGAGCATGCCCTAACAGACCGTATAACGACACGGAGGGCTGGCATGCCAGCGGCGGGAACACGGCCAGTTCAGCCTCCGCTCACGAACCCATGCAGCTGGGGAGAGCTCGCCTCTCCCAGGAAGAGAGGGAGAGGCGGAGATCCCAAGGACTCTGTCTCTACTGTGGTAGAGCGGGCCACTTTATCCACTCCTGCCCGGTAAAAGATCAGGCCCGGTAGTAAGCATGAGGCTACTATCGGGTGGTGTCACCACAGAGAAGACCTCATCATCTACTCTCCTCCCGGTAAGACTAAGATGGGCCACCCACACGCACGACACCCAAGCCTTACTGGACTCAGGAGCAGAGGGTAATTTCATGGACTTCAAGCTCGCTCACAAACTCCAGATTCCTATCACCTCACTCACGCACAAGATATCCGTCAACGCTCTCAATGGTCAAGAACTCCCCAACATTTCTCACACCACTGAACCTATCACACTCATCACTTCTGGCAATCACACTGAGACACTATCATTTCTACTCATGGACTCACCCCTTGCACCATTAGTTCTCGGCCACCCTTGGCTCACCCAACACAACCCCAGAGTTGACTGGGTTCATAACTCTATATCCATGTGGAGTAACAAGTGTCTTGAGTCCTGTTTAGTGTCTGCTTGTTCGTCTGTGTCTGATTCTGTGTTTCTAGAGGAGGCAGTGGATTTGTCTAACGTGCCCGTTGAATACCTTGACCTGAAGGAGGTGTTCAGTAAGTCCCGTGCTGCTTCTCTTCCTCCGCATCGTCCCTATGACTGTGCAATAGAATTATTGCCAGGTGAGTCTCCGCCTAAAGGCAAGTTATATTCACTCTCTGTTCCTGAGAGGGAGGCTATGGAGAGATACATCTCTGATTCTCTGGCATCTGGATTCATTCGTCCTTCCTCTTCTCCAGCGGGGGTGGGGTTCTTCTTTGTGGGGAAGAAGGACGGATCTCTGCGTCCTTGCGTTGATTACCGTGGGTTGAATAACATCACAGTGAAGAATACCTATCCCTTACCGTTGATGTCCTCAGCTTTTGAAAGGTTACAGGGAGCATCTGTGTTCACTAAGTTGGATTTACGTAATGCATATCATTTGGTTCGCATAAGGGGGGGGCGAATGGAAGACCGCGTTTAACACCCCCAGAGGGCACTTCGAATATTTGGTCATGCCTTTTGGGCTATCCAACTCCCCAGCGGTTTTCCAGGCACTCGTCAATGACGTGCTGAGAGATATGATTGATCAGTTCATATATGTTTACCTGGATGACATACTGATTTTTTCTTCTTCTCTCCAGGAACACGTTCAGCACGTCAGACGAGTGCTTCAGAGGTTGTTGGAGAATGGACTTTTTGTCAAGGCGGAAAAATGCATTTTTCATGCACAATCCGTTCCATTCCTAGGTTACATCGTCTCGACTGAAGGTATTCGCATGGATCCTGACAAGGTTAAGGCTGTGGTGGATTGGCCAAGCCCAGATTCCCGTAAGGCCCTACAGAGGTTTCTGGGATTCGCCAATTTCTACCGGCGTTTCGTTCGCAACTTTAGTCAGATAGTCGCTCCTCTTACCGCCTTAACCTCCCCCAGAGTGACGTTCAGGTGGTCCGATACAGCCGAGGCTGCATTCGCCAAACTCGAGCCGCTTTGTTTCGGCTCCCATCCTCATGGCTCCCGATCCCTCGCATCAGTTCGTGGTGGAGGTGGACGCTTCAGAGGTGGGGGTAGGTGCGGTACTTTCCCAACGTTCCTCTTCTGACGACAAGATGCACCCTTGAGCGTTCCTTTCCCATCGTTTATCACCTGCGGAACGCAACTACGACATTGGCAACAGAGAGTTGTTGGCAGTGAAGTTAGCACTGGAGGAGTGGCGCCATTGGTTAGAGGGTCCGAGGGTACCTTTTATAGTTTGGACCGATCACAAAAATTTGGAATATATCAGAACCGCCAAGCGACTCAACTCCAGGCAGGCGCGGTGGGCACTCTTTTTCGGACGTTTTGACTTCTCTCTCTCGTATCGCCCGGGTTCCAAGAATGTCAAACCCGATTCCCTTTCTCGCATTTTTGACCATTCCGAACGCCCATCCACTCCCGAGTGCATCCTACCCGGGACCCTAGTGGTCTCCACACTCACATGGGAGGTTGAATCGAGGGTCAAAACGGCCTTAGAAGGGGTAACGCCTCCGCCCGGTTGCCCGCCTAATCGGTTGTTTGTGCCGGAGGGGTGTCGGTCCGATGTTATTCGGTGGGGCCATTGCTCCAACGTAGCGTGTCATCCAGGAGTCAGCCGCACTAGCTTTTTGGTTAAGCAACGCTTTTGGTGGCCACTGATGGCTCGTGACATTCACAGTTTCGTCTTGGCTTGCTCGGTTTGTGCCACTGGGAAGACTTCTAATCGACCCCCCAGATGGGTTACTCCAACCGCTGTCGGTCCCTTCGAGACCCTGGTCCCACATCGCGCTAGATTTTGTTACCAGCCTTCCGCCCTCCCAGGGCAAGACGGTTGTTTTGACCGTGGTGGACCGGTTCTCGAAGGGGGCTCATTTTATTCCCTTGCCTAAATTACCATCTGCCAAGGAGACAGCGGTAACTGTCGTGGATCACGTCTTTCGCTTACATGGCCTGCCGATGGACGTAGTTTCTGACAGGGGGCCCCAATTTGTGTCCAAGTTTTGGCAAGAGTTTTGTAGGTTACTTGGAGCGAGTGTCAGCCTGTCTTCAGGGTTTCATCCCCAGAGCAACGGTCAAACGGAGAGGGCCAACCAAGATTTGGAGAGAGTGTTGCGATGTTTGGTTTCTAAGAATCCCTCTTCCTGGAGTCAACAACTCTCTATGGTTGAGTACGCTCACAATTCGTTGCCAGTGGCAGCCACGGGTCTCTCTCCGTTTGAGTGTAGTTTAGGTTACCAGCCACCTATCTTTCCCAGTACGGAGTCCGAGGTCACTGTTCCCTCCGCTCACGCTTTCATCCAGAGGTGCCGTCACGCATGGAGCAGAGCCCGTGAGACTCTTCTCCGGGTTGGGGCGCGCACCAAGGCTAAGGCCGATCGCCACCGGTCGAAGCCTCGGTATACGTCGTTGGCCAAAGAGTGTGGCTTTCTACTAAGAACATTCCACTCCGATCCGTTTCAAACAAGCTTGCCCCCAAATTTATCGGCCCGTTCAAAGTCACCAGGATCATTAGTCCGGTGGCGGTCCGGCTCAAGCTTCCTCCGGCATATAGGAGAATTCATCCTACCTTTCATGTGTCTAAAATAAAACCTGTGTTTCAGGCACGCATTAACCCGCCGGTCCCGGTTCCCCCGCCGCCACGACTTGTTGATGGGGAACCCACCTTTTCTGTCAATCGTATTTTGGACTCTAGAAGGAGGGGACGCGGATTCCAGTACCTGGTGGACTGGGAGGGTTACGGCCCGGAGGAGAGAATTTGGGTACCTGCTAGGGACATTCTGGATCACTCCCTTATCGATGATTTCAATCGACAGGTAAATTCGCCTGGGAACGCCAAGAGGCGTTCTTAGGGGGGGGGGTGTATTGTCACGGTTCATGAATCCACTGCCTCCCTCTCTCTTTCTCTCTCTCTCTCCCGTGTTTGTGTGGGCGTGGTTCCCAATCTCGGCCTGATTGTCTGCGCCAGCTGGAACCACTTATCTTCCCTTTATATGTTCTGTAACCAGTGTTTCTTGTTGTCAGATCGTTGTTACTTCCCTGAGGTTGTGTTGTTACTTCCCTAAGGTTGTGTCGTGTGTCCGTGCTCATCTCTCGCCGCCCTTGTGTGGATTATCTGCTGTGCTCCTTCCTACCCATCCGGACACACTCCCCTGGATTTCTCAGCACGCTATCATCGGAAGATGCGCCCTAGTCCCTGGGTCGGATTCCGTCTGAGTACAGTCTGTCTGTCCTGTTGCTGCTGTAAACTGTATTCATTAAACCATCGTTGCTTGCATCTTGCATCCGCCTCTGTATTGTCACAATGTGTTCCATGTATACCTGTGCAGAGAAAGAGTCTTTATAGAACATTTCACATTTTAGCAGATGCTCTTATCCAAAACCATTTTCAGTAGTGAGTGCATACATTTTCGTACTGGTCCCCAGTGGGAATCAATCCCACAACCCTGGCATTGTAAGCACCATGCTCTGCCAACTGAGCCACACAGGACCATACCTGGACTATTACTAAGTCAACAGTGCCAACATCTCTTGAATAAAATGCAGTTGAATAAAACATAGATTAAAACAAACATGACAAGTGGCAGTGACAGACTTTAATTTTGTGTTCATTTCTGCTTTGAATGACTGAGATATTTGTTTGCCGAGAAAGCTTTGAAATGCATCAGTGAGCGGCCTGGAGCAATCCAGTACTTCAAGATGATAAATGATATGATCAATATAAAAAAGTCCACTTCTATCCTACAATATAATGAATGATATGAGATTCTCTGACCAAGATGGCCGTCATTTTAGTCATGTTGCCGGGATGTCAATGTTCATTTTAGTGTTCTATTTAATTCCATGATGCTAGCACTTCATGATAATATTGAAGTATTCAAGGATGCATTGGATTGGGGTGATACAGCCACAAGAAAAACTGTCAAATCAAAAACACTCTGAAGTCATCATTTGGAGGTTTTTAAGTCTTTTATTAACATACATCAGCACTTAGCATGTCACAAAAGATATTGTGCTTATTTTAAAAAACAGAGCGTGTGAGAAGCGGATGGAAAAGAGGGAAGATAAATAAAATATGTTTTAAATGAAAAGAGAGAGATAAGACAAGGAACAGCTAAGCCTTGCTTTGGGGCAAAGAGGGGTAGTAGTAGTAGAGTAGTAGTATAGTAGTAGTAATAGTCTCCTAGTAGTGTGATTGGGAGAGAATAATAATTACTAGCCAGGAGGTTATCAGGGTGAAAAAGTATATATTGAAATCATGTAGAAAGGGTGTCAGTTACTGCTAAAGATGCGGGTTGGTCGGCTCTTACTAAGCATTATTTGATTCTCATATACAGAAAAAGGCTGGTAGGGATATGGAATCACATTTCATATTTCGCTTCAAATAAACTTTATTTAAACATCTCATTCAATCCCACAACAAGCCTAAATTCAAAGTGCCATAATCACAAGGGCCACAATGACAAAGTGTTAGACGTTCATTAGTTGTAGTTGTGTATTTCTAAAAAACAAACGCTATTTACAGGACAAAATACTAGATTGGTTTATTTTCTTATTGCTTGTTGGTTCCCACTCAGAATTCTGTGGTAAGAGCACATAGCTATAACAACATATACCTGCTATAGAACTGTTCTATATCTATGGGTAAGAATGCCTGGATTGATATAGAATCAGATCTAAGGAGTGGCATCTCAGGAATGAAACTATAACCTTGAACAGTAATGATAAGAAACCTCATGTAGTTCAAATAAAGGAAGACTGGTCTATAAGCCATGTGGAGAGGGTTACATAAAGAAGGTAGAACCTGTTTCTAAACATTAGAGCAATAATACCGTTTAAAACTAGGCTTGATGATCAAAAGCATTTAGAAGGGCTCCTGGCAAAACTAATCCACCGGAATGGTTCTCATTTCGACTGTTCAGAACCGAGATAACTGGGTGAGAGAATGAGATCTGTGAAGAAATAACACAGAGGTAGTCCAACAGTAGAATTACAATAGTACACAAAACGGTGCTGAGGCCATCTAGGGACGTGCATGTGAACGGCATCATTTTAAAAGAAGGACAAGGAAAATAAATACACATGGAAAGCAAAAGGGTGCATTTGTGTCATCTACTGCAAAGAAGGTGTAGTGTTACAAAGCAGAGACTACTGTAGCAGCTCTAGAACCACCTTTGCACAAGACACACTGTTCCGTTCATAGTGCCACAATGTGTGACGAACGTCCTCATTCCCATCTGAGTGCTCTAGATACAGTCATTGCCTAGTTAACACTGAAGACAAAACAAGAGACTACCGCTATTGCCATGATTCAAATATCCTGAATGTCAATTTATAGAACACTTCTAATAGGTAGAAAAATCATACTTATTTTCCACGTGTCAGATTTTCTGCTGGGAGAGATGCCAACCAACACAACGATAACAAACTACAATAGATATTCCGTTTCAAAGTGACTTGGTACAGCACCAAACAAGTATTTTGTTATACCTCCCTTGTGTGTATCAGGGTCTTACTATGGGGTAGTACAACGGTACTGCTATCCCAGCCTTCATCTGCCCCCCTCCCCCCACATTGCCCCATGGACAAACTGAAACATCAAAGACTACAGGATTACACTAGGCACCACTCCTCTCTGATTCCACTCTCCCTCCTTCCCATCAGGCACCACTCCTCTCTGATCCCACTCTCCCTCCTTCCCATCAGGCACCACTCCTCTCTGATCCCACTCTCCCTCCTTCCCATCAGGCACCACTCCTCTCTGATCCCACTCTCCCTCCTTCCCATCAGGCACCACTCCTCTCTGATCCCACTCTCCCTCCTTCCCATCAGGCACCACTCCTCTCTGATCCCACTCTCCCTCCTTCCCATCAGGCACCACTCCTCTCTGATCCCACTCTCCCTCCTTCCCATCAGGCACCACTCCTCTCTGATCCCACTCTCCCTTCTTCCCACCAGGCACCACATTTTAGGGGGAGGGTTGCTATACATTCTAATAGGCTACCTGTCTGGTACAGGGTGTTTAGTTTGCTGTAGAAGACACATACATTCTGAAGAAAGTATTCCCCACTCCCCACTATTTACTCCGCATAGCAAAAAAAGGAGAAAAAAAATTAAAAACACAAAACCAAGAGCTCATTATTAACCCATTAGCATCTTTAACAATAACTCAAAAACATTTTCTGTGGCTAACATCAGTTTTTTTCCCCTTCTAGAACATTTTACTTTTTTTTAAAATGCAAGACTTGTTATTACTACTTTAAAAAAAAGTCTGTTTGGTTGTTGATGATGCGTTGTTTCTGCTTCCCACCGCCGGGCCGGACTACTTCGCCATGGTCTAGTCGCTGTCTTCCATTACAGGGTCTGTGTCCCAGCATGTGATGTCGATCTCTGTACACACGCACAGGGCATAGATAAACATACACAAATACACTTGGTCAATGTTTGAAAAAACTAAAACAAACACACAAACTTTCATCTTTTTACCCAGGGCGTCTTACAATATGTCAAATAAATGGGCAGAAACAACCACATACTATAACAATCAGCATCATAAGTCAGACTGTCTTCAAAAATAAGTGTGACAGCAGTTCTTGAATAAAATAGTAACAACAACATGATTAGCCAAGCTGGTGATTGTTAAGGTACCATTTGTAAAGGGTTTATAATGATGTCGTTAATGGTTATTAAATTACTTGTAAATGCACTATAAACCATTAATTAATGGGTTATAACGCATTGGTCAAAATAGTGCGATGTTGACCATTGGTCTGAAAACCAACCTTTTCTGTTCCTGGGACAGAGCACTAATGCATCACACCCAATAGGGAGAAAATAACTTTTGCTTAACTGTCCAACCATTGAAAATGAGGCTGCATGATTATACACAAGGGGTGAATATTATACGTGCATTTGTAAATGGATAATAACAGAAGGTAAATATTGGCACTGAGCAGTTAATTGCTCTATTTAGACCAAAGCGATATAAGCGTTTATTAATGGTTTATAATGCATTTAGAAATGATTAAATAACACTCAATTATGTAATTCTAAACTATTCAAACACTTTACAAATGGTACCTTATTTTACAGTGTTACTACTTTTTCATATATTGATGTATTTCCAACAGAATAATCCTCACAGCTTTCAGGCAAAAAGGTTATTTGATGTTTAATCCTGACATGACGCACTCTCTCTCTCTCTCTCTCTCTCTCGCTTTCTCTCTCTCTCGCTCTCCTTCTCTCACCTGGTGGCTTGTTATAAAACACTGACGTTGGGGTCATTTTAGCAGAGCATTTCTCCTCCTCCTGCGATTGGCTGAAGTAACCCTTGTTCGGCTGCACAGACAGGCAGGAAGGCAGAAACATTAGTTGATAACAGTATTGTTTCTATGCATGCAGACATATAGACACACTATGCTCCTGCTGCAGTGCCTTCAGAAAGTTATCACACCTTTTTACTTTTTTAAAACATTTTGTTGTGTTACAAAATGGGATTACAATTATTTAATTGTAATTTTTAGTCAACAATCTACACAATACTCTCATTTCAAAGTAGAATATATATATATATTCTTTTGATTAAAATAAAATAAAACACTAATATATCTTCATTTGAAAAGTATTCAACCCCGAGTCAATACATGTTACATCATCTTTGGCAGTGATTACAGCTAATTACAGTCTTTCTGGGTAAGTCTCTAAGAGCTTTTCACACGTGGATCGTACAATATTTGCACATTAGTCTTAAAAAATGTCTTCAAGCTCTGTCAAATTGGTTATTGATCACTGCTAAACAGCCATTTTCAAGTCTTTCCACAGATTTTCAAGCCAATTTAAGTCAAAGGTGTAACTAAGCCACAAGGGAACATACAATGTTGTCTTGGTAAGCAACTACAGTTGCTTAGCAGACTGTATATTTGGCCTTGTGTTTTAGGAAATTATCCTGCTGAAAGCTGAATTTGTCTACCAGTATCTGTTGGAAAGCAGACTGAAACAGGTTTTCCTCTAGTATTTTGCCTGTGCTTAGCTCTATTCGGTTTATTTTTATCCTAAAAAACTCCCTAGTCCTTGCCAATGACGAGCATACCCATAACATAATGCAGCCATCACCAAGCTTGAAAATATGAAGAGTGGTACTCAGCGATGTGTTGTGTTGGATTTGCCCCAAACATAACACCTTTATCCAGTAATTGTGTTTTTTATCTTTGCCACATTTTTGCAGTATTACTTTTGTGTCTCATTGCAAACCACATGCATGTTTTGGAATATGTTGTATTATGTACAGGCTTCCTTGTTTTCACTCTGTTATTTATGTTAGTATTGTGGTGTGACTACTATGTTATTGATCCATCCCCAGTTATCTCCTATCACAGCCATTAAACTGTTTTAAAATCCCCATTAGCCTCATGGTGAAATCCCTGAGCGGTTTCCTTCCTCTCTGGCAACCGCGTTGGGAAGGGCGCCTGTATCTTTGCAGTGACTGGATGTATTGATACACCATCCATTACTAACTGCACCATGCTCAAAGGGATATTCAATGTGTGCTCTTTCTCTTTGCGAACCATTGGAAAATCTCCCTGGTCTTTGTGGTTGAATATCTGCTTAAAATTCACTGCTCGACTGAGAGACCTTACAGATAACTCACCCCTGCACATTGACTGGGTTCCGGTACCCACTGTACATAGCCTCATTATTGTTATGTAAATGTATTGTGTTACTTTTTGATTTATTTGACTTTATTTAGTAAATATTTTATGAACTCTATTTCTTGAACTGCATTGTTGGTTAAGGGCTTGTAAGTAAGAATTTCACTCTAAGGTCTACACTTTATTTTATTCGGCGCATGTGACATTTTTGTTTTTTTTGTGTAGGGTACAAATATGGCGTACTCATTTAAAAATCATATTAAACACTATTATTGCACACAGAGTGATTCCATGCAACTTTGTATGTGACATTTATACTCCTGAACTTATTTATGCTTGCCATAAAAAAAGGGTTTAATATTTATTGACTGAAGACATTTTTTTTCCATTTTTAATTCATTTGTAAACATTTCAAAAAACAAAATTCCACTTTGATATTATGGGGTGTTGTGTGTAGGTCACAAAAATTATACATTTTATCCATTTTAAATTCAGTCTTTTAAGACATCAACATGTGTAAAAAGTCAAGGGGTGTGAATACTTTCTGAAGGCCCTGTATATCACCAAGCCACTCTGTCCAAACAAGTACAGTACAGTCAAGGTTATCTGGGGGCAATTTGTACCACAGATCATTCAGTACTATAATATCTGTTTATGGGTTGTTCATCTTTGTTCCAGATCAGGAACACAGAACAAACCTCCATCCTCTTTCTCCCAGGTCACTGGTGGCACCCACTAGTGCCAATGTAGAATATTTGATTTATCCGTTATTTTACCAGGTAAGTTGACTGAGAACACATTCTCATTTGCAGCAACGTTCTGGGGAATAGTTACAGGGGAGAGGAGGGGGATTAATGAGACAATTGTAAACTGGGGATTATTAGGTGACCATGATGGTTTGAGGGCCAGATTGGGAATTTAGCCAGGACACCGGGGTTAACACCCCTACTCTTACGATAAGTGCCATGGGATCTTTAACGACCTCAGAGAGTCAGGATACCGTGTAACGTCCCATCTGAAAGACAGCACCCTACACAGGGCAGTGTCCCCAATCAATGCCCGGGGCATTGGGATATTTTTTAGACCAGAGGAAAGAGTGCCTCCTACTGGCCCTCCAACACCACTTCCAGCAGCATCTGGTCCCCCATCCAGGAACTGACCAGGACCAACCCTGCTTAGCTTCAGAAGCAAGTCAGCGGTGGTATGCATTTACTGACATCTTGTGGCACATAATATAATACTTGTTTTTTTTATAAGGAATTATACAATACAGATAGTGCAGACAACATACCGTTGTTGTGCAGCTGAGAAATTACATGCTGTATTGCTGTATTGCTGTATTGCTGTATTGGCAAACCGTCAACTTAATGGCATAAGTATAAGGGCAACTCCATGCATGTAAAGTACTGCCAAGTAATTTTGCTCAATATACTGTAATATGAGATAACATGACTACTGCTCCTCTCCTGACCTGAGTCCCTTCTTTGAGCAGGGTCTCCCCGTTGGTCATCAGCTGAGTATCATCTGAAGCGTGCTGCAGTGCTTGCTGGTAGCTCAGGGTCATATCGTGGGTCCCGGCCACATCCACTAGGCTGGAGGGCTCTTCCTCGACCCCCTCGGGACCCCCCGGGCAGAATGGTACATCCCCCATCTCGTCAAAGCACAGCAGGGGCTGGGCTTGCCCTCCAGGGTGTGGGGCCTGAGAGGGGGCGATGCCGGTGGCAGGGCTGCTGTCCCATAGCTCCACCAGGGGGTCTGCGGTGGTGGGGGCAGGCAGAGGCCTGAAGCCTGAGAAGGGGTCATAGTCGTCCGGGGTTGAGGATGGGGGTTTGGAGTCTGTGCGTGTCTGGGGTGCCACGCTCTGAATGGGCTTGGTGGGGGTGGAGTCCTGGACCGGGCCTGGCTGTTGCTTGGGCTCACCTGGAGGGAAGGAAGGTAGAGAGAGAGGGAGGGAGGGGGACTGTTATTGATAACAGTCAAAACTTGTTATCAATAAGCCCTGATAGGACACAAAGCGAAACAGTCAGAAGATCATCAGTATGCCCTGTCATTCTAGTCACACAGTTCACAGATAATAAACTCCACTTACACATCGTTGCAGCAATAGAAAGACCACACTGTTTATTGATGCTCTTACAGTATACCTACAGTCCAAGATCTCTTAGGTCCACAACATGAATTACAGCTTTAACTTCAGAGACCACATGGACTCCTACGCAGTGATACCCTTGTGTTGTGTTCCTGTTACACTCATTGGTGTTCAGGTGGTGTACTTTAACACTGTCCACAGTACCAGAGTGCCACTGGAGACTAGAGACATGAGCAGGGGAAGCCCAGCCATCTGTGAAGGCAAAATAGGCCTGGGAAAATACACACAGTCCCAGGATGTGTGTGTGTGCATGCGTGTCACTGGCGTAGCACACACCGCCGCAGCCCACACACGACAGGGGACCAATGAGCTTTGGGGGCACCCAACCCCCAAATGTTACATTTAATGGTGAATAAGAAATCATGGTGAATAACAATCTAACACAGGATGCAGTCGAAATAGAAATAGCCTTCAATTCCTACTTTATTGACTCTGTCAGGGTACTGACACAGAACCCCTCCACTGGTTTCTTGGGCTCAGTGCTAGTAAATGACGCTCAACCTGTCTTCATCATAAGGGAGGTTTCTGAGTCAAAGGTGAGGTGATTAGCTCACTAAAGAACTCTAAAGCCAAAGATGTGTTTGGGCTGGAGTTCTAGCTTTCTTAAAAACTACAAAGAGTCACTCATTGGCCCCATTACTAAGGTCACCAACACATCTATTGGTCTCTGGTGTTTCCAAGGGTATGGAAGTCAGCCATAATAACGGCCATCTTTAAATCGGCGACCCCGCTGACGTGAGTAACTACAGGCCCATTAGTATACTACCTGTGGTGTCAAAGGTTGTTGAAAAGTGTGTAGCAGAACAACTGATTGCCCACCTCAACAACAGCCCCTTCACATTACACTCCATGCAGTTTGGCTTCAGAGCGAAACACTCCACAGAAACGGCCAACTGCTTTCTTCTGGAAAATGTGAAGTCCAAGATGGACAAAGGGGGCGTTGTTGGGGCTGTGTTTCTGGACCTAAGGAAGGCTTTTGATACTGTTAACCATGAGATTCTCATCACAAAATTGTCCAAGTTCAACCTTTCCCCCGATGCCTTGAGATGGATGAAATCATACCTTGAAGGCAGAACTCAGTGTGTCAGAGTGAGCAATGAGTTGTCGCCCACTCGTAGCTATGATGTGTACTGTGTCTGAAGTTCAAATGTATGCAAATGATACAGTGATATATGTGCATGCAAAGAGCAAACAACAAGCTGCACAAGAACTCACTACTGTAATGGTCCAGGTTACAAAGTGGCTCAGTGACTCATGTTTGCATCTCAATGTGAAAAAAAAACTGTTTGCATGTTCTTCACAAAGAGGGCAACAGATGCTACTGAGCCAGAAGTCTATGTGTCAGTGGAGAAGCAAATTCAACCTAGCTAATTTACGATTTATACGATTTATACAAAATTGTTTGACTACAGAGGAAGGAAAACTGTATTTCAAATCTACGATACTCCCCCACTTAACATACAGCTTGACTAGTTGGGCCCAAGCTTGCTGTACAATATTAAAACCCATTCAGTCTGTCTACAAACAGGCTCTCAGAGTGCTTGATAGGAAGTCCAATAGCCATCATCACTGTTACATCCTCAGAAAGCATGAGCTCCCGAGTTGGGAAAATCTTGTGCAATACACCGACGCATGTCTTGTATTCAAGATCCTAAATGGCCTGGCTCCCCCTCCACAGTATTTTTGTTAAACAGAAAACCCAAACATATGGCAGCAGATCCATTAAGGATAAGCACCTTTAGTAAATCTGCTTTCTCTGTGAGAGCTTCCCATGTCTGGAATACACTGCCTTCAGACACACATAACTGCACCACCTATCACACTTTCACAAAATGTATGAATACATGGCTAAAGGTCAATCAGATTTGTGATCATAATCCCCAGCTGTGTATTACCGCTTTCCATGTTGTCTGTAGCTTGTGAGGTGTGGAAACACTGTTGCTTTTATGAATTTTGTCTTGCTGCTTTTTGTTCTATGTTGCTCTGTCTGTATGCTATGTCTTGCTTGTCCTATGTTGCTCTGCGTATGCTCACTGCTCCATGATTGTCTATATTGTAATTGTTTTTAATAACCTGCCCAGGGACTGTGGTTGAAAATTAGCCGGCTGGCTAAAACTGGCACTATTACTGAAACATTAATTAATGTGCACTGTCCCTGTAAAAATAAAATAAACTCAATTTCATTTTAGAGTCCTAAAGCAACTGAGGAAAAACTAAATTGCTACAGTGTATACAGTGGCTTGCGAAAGTATTCACCCCCTTGGCATTTTTCCTATTTTGTTGCCTTACAACCTGGATTTAAAATCTATTTTTTTTGGGGGGGGGGGGGTTGTATCATTTGATTTATACAACATGCCTACCACTTAGAAGATATATAAAAAAAAAATGTATTACATATTTTTTATTGTGAAACAAACAAGAAATAAGACACAAACAGAACACTTGAGTGTGCATAACTATTCACCCCTCCAATGTCAATACTTTGTAGAGCCACTTTTTGCAGCAATTACAGCTGAAGTCTCTTGGGGTATGTTTCTATAAGCTTGGCACATCTAGCCACTGGGATTGTTTCCCATTCTTCAAGGCAAAACTGCTCCAGCTCATTCAAGTTGGATGGGTTCCGCTGGTGAACAGCAATCTTTAAGTCATATCACAGATTCTCAATTGGATTGAGGTCTGCACTTTGACTAGGCCATTCCAAGACATTTAAATCTTTACCCCTTAAACCACTCGGGTTGTTGCTTTAGCAGTATGCTTAGGGTCACTGTCCTGCTGGAAGGTGAACCTCCGTCCCAGTCTCAAATCTCTCGAAGACTGCAACAGGTTTCCTTCAAGAATTTCCCTGTATTTAGCGCCATCCATCATTCCTTCAATTCTGACTACTTTCCCAGTCCCTGCCGATGAAAAACATCCCCACAGCATGATGCTGCCACAACCATGCTTCACTGTGGGGATGGTGTCCTTGGGATGATGAAAGGTGTTGGGTTTGCGCCAGACATAGCATTTTCCTTGATGGCCAAAAAGCTCAATTTTAGTCTCATATGACGAGTGTACCTTCTTCCATATATTTGGGGAGTCTCTCACTTGGATCTTGGCAAACACCAAACATGATTGCTTATTTATTTCTTTAAGCAATGGCTTTTTTCTGGCCACTCTTCCATAAAGCCCAGCGCTGGAGTGTACGGCTTAAAGTGGTCCTGTGGACAGATACTGTTGAGGTTGGAAGTTTACATACACTTAGGTTTTAAATGTCAGGAATTGTGAAAAACTGAGTTTAAATGTATTTGGCTAAGGTGTATGTAAACTTCCGACTTCAACTGTACGCCAATCTCCACTGTGGAGCTTTGCAGCTCCTTTAGGGTTATCTTTAGCCTCTTTGTTGCCTCTCAGATTAATGCCCTCCTGCCTGGTCTGTGAGTTTTGGTGGGCAGTCCTCTCTTGGCAGGTTTGTTGTGGTGCCATATTCTTTCCATGTTTTAATAATGGATTGAAATGGTGCTCCGTGGGATGTTCAAAGTTTCTGATATTTTTTTGTAACCCAACCCTGATCTGTACTTCTCCACAACTTTGTCCCTGACCTGTTTGGAGAGCTCCTTGGTCTTCATGGTGCCGCTTGCTTGGTGGTTCCCCTTGCTTAGTGGTGTTGCAGACTCTGGGGCCTTTCAGAACAGGTGAGATAATGTGACAGATCATGTGACACTTAGATTGCACACAGCTGGACTTGATTTAACGAATGATGTGACTTCTGAAGGTAATTGGTTGCACCGGATCTTATTTAGGGGCTTCATAACAAAGGGGATGAATACATATGCATGCACCAATTTTCCGTTTTTAAATTTTTATTTTTTTTAAAGTTATTTTTTTTTCATTTCACTTCACCAATTTTGACTATTTTGTGTATGCCCATTACATGAAATCCAAATAGAAATCCATTTAAATTACAGGTTGTAATGCAACAAATTAGGAAAAACGGCAAAGGGGGATGAATACATTTGCAAAGCACAACAACGACGAGACGGCCTACAGGGAGGAGGTGAGGGCCCTCGGAATGTGGTGTCAGGAAAATAACCTCACACTCAACGTCAACAAAACTAAGGAGATGATTGTGGACTTCAGGAAACAGCAGAGGGAACACCCCCCCTATCCACATCGATGGAACAGTAGTGGAGAGGGTAGCAAGTTTTAAATTCCTCGGCATACACATCACAGACAAACTGAATTGGTCCACTCACACTGACAGCGTCGTGAAGAAGGCGCAGCAGCGCCTCTTCAACCTCAGGAGGCTGAAGAAATTTGGCTTGTCACCAAAAGCACTCACAAACTTCTACAGATGCACAATCGAGAGCATCCTGGCGGGCTGTATCACCGCCTGGTACGGCAACTGCTCCGCCCTCAACCCTAAGGCTCTCCAGAGGGTAGTGAGGTCTGCACAACGCATCACCGGGGGCAAACTACCTGCCCTCCAGGACACCTACACCACCCGATGTTACAGGAAGGCCATAAAGATCATCAAGGACATCAACCACCCGAGCCACTGCCTGTTCACCCCGCTATCATCCAGAAGACGAGGTCAGTACAGGTGCATCAAAGCTGGGACCGAGAGACTGAAAAACAGCTTCTATCTCAAGGCCATCAGACTGTTAAACAGCCACCACTAACATTGAGTGGCTGCTGCCAACACACTGTCATTGACACTGACCCAACTCCAGCCACTTTAATAATGGGAATTGATGGGAAATTATGTAAACATATCACTAGCCACTTTAAACAATGCTACCTTATATAATGTTACTTACCCTACATTATTCATCTCATATGCATACGTATATACTGTACTCTACATCATCGACTGCATCCTTATGTAATACATGTATCACTAGCCACTTTAACTATGCCACTTTGTTTACTTTGTCTACATACTCATCTCATATGTATATACTGTACTCGGTACCATCTACTGTATGCTGCTCTGTACCATCACTCATTCATATATCCTTATGTACATATTCTTTATCCCCTTACACTGTGTATAAGACAGTAGTTTTGGAATTGTTAGTTAGATTACTTGTTGGTTATCACTGCATTGTCGGAACTAGAAGCACAAGCATTTCGCTACACTTGCATTAACATCTGCTAACCATGTGTATGTGACAAATAAAATTAGATTCGATTTGATTTGATTTGATTTACCACCTGAATGAAGAACAAAATGTTATATTTTTGTCAACTCCGTAAAACATCCACTAGTTCCGTTTTCTGTCTAACGTCAGCATCATCAGGGTGCTTAAAGATCGGATAGAAGTTTTGTTTTTATTGGGGATTTTCACATCAATAATTTTCCATATTTTACAAATGTTTGTATTGAACTTTTATTTTTATAGGCAAAAATATATCTGTTTTGAGTATCTGTGGTCAACTCTGTCATTGATGGAGTCAAAATGGTTTGGTTAATATAAAAACAAAATGTAATCACTGTTCTGCAACATATGCTTTATTTTTGTGTGTATTTGCTGTGCTTTATAAATGTTTTTTAAAAGTTCTAAATCCAGAAGAAAAAAAACATGCCAAAAATGCTAATGAAATTTGCCCTGGAGCATTTTATAGTGCTATAAACAAAACAAAAGAAGTTTTGAGATTTGTATTACATATTTGAATAATCTAATGTTAGAATTAAGGCCTTTAAATACTTGTTGGACAATAATTGTAAAAATGAAATGCCTTTTGTGGTGTCTAACGGAGTTGACATGAATCCAGATTGTGAAATGTTTTTAATTAGGATGTTGTTCCTTTACATGGTGTAATAGCTGTAAAGGAACGTGTGAATGTGTGTGTGTGCCCGCTGTCTTTGTTTGTCTGGGATGAATCATATCCAACAGTGTAAGTGCTCTCAATGACTTTCAATGCTAACATTAGCCATGTACAAAGTAGCCTATAGTAGCCTTACCCCAGTATAACCCAACCCTGCCTAATCTTACCCCACTCGTTCCGGCTGTCATCCTCCGCCTCCTGGATGGGTGTGGTGACTATTTTGGGGATAGGCGTTGAGGACGTTCCCATACTGTGATCTAAGCTCCCTTCATCATCGCCATCTGGAGGAATATCAGAAAGTGTACACCATAACAACTTCAAACCATCACCACCAGACATCAACATCACACAATCATATCAATCAAAATGCCACCAAACATCAACATCTCACAATCATATCAATCAAAATGCCACCAAACATCAACATCACACAATCATATCAATCCCAATCAAAATGCCAACAAACATCAACATCACACAATCATATCAATCCCAATCAAAATGCCAACAAACATCAACATCACACAATCATATCAATCCCAATCAAAATGCCACCAAACATCAACATCTCACAGTCATATCAATCCCAATCAAAATGCCACCAAACATCAACATCTCACAATCATATCAATCCCAATCAAAATGCCACCAAACATCAACATCACACAATCATATCAAACCCAATCAAAATGCCACCAAACATCAACATCACACAGTCATATCAATCCCAATCAAAATGCCACCAAACATCAACATCACACAATCATATCAATCCCAATCAAAATGCCAACAAACATCAACATCACACAATCATATCAATCCCAATCAAAATGCCACCAAACATCAACATCACACAATCATATCAATCAAAATGCCACCAAACATCAACATCACACAATCATATCAATCAAAATGCCACCAAACAATTAAATCACTAACAGAATGAAAATACTGTACCACCCAACAATCAAATCACCAACACATTCAAAATGTTCCCAAACACAGACCAAATGCCACCACAAAATCACATGAACACAATTAAAATAACCATTGGTCACAATGAGCAGTCAGGCTAGCCAGAACACTGCATTCAATTTCAATCACAATGGCGTGGTTATTTGTTTTCAGGCTTGACTTGAATGGTGCAACAGCAACTGTGGCAGAGCATTTCTGCTAAAGCTCAAATGTATCTGGGGATGAGATCATGTGACGTAACATCACTGGTGATGGTGAAGCGTGGGTCCTTTCCATCAGGCATTTCAGCAAATACACTGGCCAAAAGTATGTGGACACGTGTTCGCCGAACATCTCATTCCAAAATCATGGACATTAATATGGAGTTGGTCCCCCCTTTCCTGCTATAACAGCCTCCGCTCTTCTGGGAAGGCTTTCCACTAGATATTGGAAAATGTCTGTGGGGACTTGCTTCCATTCAGCCACAAGAGCATTAGTGAGGTCAGGCACTGATGTTGGGCGATTAGGCCTGGCTCGTAGTCGAAGTTCCAATTCATCCCAAGGGTGTTTGATGGGGTTGTGAGGTCAGGGCTCTGTGGAGGCCAGTCAAGTTCTACCACAACGATCTCAACAAACCATTTCTGTGTGGACCTCACTTTGTGCACAGGGGCATTGTCATGCTGAAACAGGAAAGGGCCACAAAGTTGGACTGCCAGATGGTGAAGTGTGATTCATCACTCCAGAGAACGCGTTTCCACTGCTCCAGAGTCCAATGGCGGCGAGCTTTTCACCACTCCAGCAGACTGTTGGGACTGCGCATGGTGATCTTAGTCTTGTGTGTGGCTGCACGGCCATGGAAACCCATTTCATGAAGCGCCCGACGATCAGTTTTTGTGCTGACGTTGCTTCCAGAGGCAGTTTGGTACTCGGTAGTGGGTGTTGTAACCGAAGACAGGTGATGTTTATGCAATGTGCGCTTCAGCAATCGGCGGTCTTGTTCTGTGAGCTTGTGTGGTCTACCACTTGCTCCTAGACGTTTCCACTTCACAATGACTGCACTTTCAGTTGACCGTGGCAGCTCTAGCAGGGCAGGAATTTGACAAACTGACTTGTTGGAAAGGTGGCATCCTATGACAGTGCAACGTTGAAAGTCACTGAGTTCTTCAGGAAGGACATTCTACTGACAATGTTTGTCTTTGGAGTTTGCATGGCTGTGTGCTCGATTTTATACACCTGTCAGCAATGGGTGTGGCTGAAATAGCTGAATCCACTAATTCGAAGGAGTGTCCACATACTTTTGTATATATAGTGTAGAAGTAACACAGTAGAGCAGTAGCAGCAGTAGTGTCAATCCCATGCATGAGCTGCAGCAACAGTACTCCATATGGAGCTAGAAGTTGCCCCTAACCACTGATACAGGATCAGATATCCAATGATCTGATCTGAGATTTGTGGTTGGGGGAATCTTCAGCACCTCAAGCAATACTACCCTCTGATAAAGATCTTCACGGTGATGCTGTTTGTCTTTAAACAGTGAATTCACTTTTGGGAGCAGCAATACTCAGTGCAGGATTCCTTTTTTTTGATTGACTGATTTAATCAGTCAAGACATATAAACATATAAACTGCCCCAGTATACATTTTGGGTGTGTGTAAAGTCCATTAAAAGTTCCGGAGGCAGCTGATGATTCTCTGCTGTCTGTATGTACTTTGCAAAGAATGAGGGCGCATCTGGATGAGAAACAAAAAATATCCACTCAACGAATAAACCCCGGCAAACACATTATACAGGCTGATACACCAAACACAATTCCCTTCAATTCAATTAGGACCAGGAACTACAAACACAATAACAGAACATGTAATTACTAAGAGCCAAGGCAAACCAACAATAATGACCAACATCACTGTGACTGGAAACAACAGGACATAGAGATGAATGACCCTATGTGACTACTCATTATATATATTGACAGCAGCATCTTGCTTGGGTGGACTTGCCATTTCCTTTCAAATCGAGGGCTCTTTAAATACGAAAGAGAATAGAGGAGGATAGAATATTGCCTCGTCCTCATCAACGCTGAACCATTTATAAACAGTTTCAATTTAAGGGGTCAATACACCGAGGTGAAAAGGTCATGATGGTGGTATAGGAATCCATTTTCATTTAAACTAATTTCATGACTTAGCTGATGGATGGAACTACTAGGACCTGGTTTGATCTAGTAGGATCTGGTTAGAACTAGCTGGAACTGGTTAGAACTGGTTGGCCACCCTTACACAGACACAGACAAAACATTAGGAAACAATTACAGTACAATGTTTGGTACAATACTCTACATAGGTCAGGGGTAACATCCATGTACTGCATGGACACACAGGGCCCACAGGGTACGCAACACAGTTCCTGAGACCACGGGCAGCTCGATAACGACGGAACACACACTCACAGGTCATTCGTCAGGAGGTACGGAGGTGTGTGCGGACGGAGAAACGGGGCAGGGATGATGGGTAGATGGGGTAAAGGTGGATACGCAGTAAGATTGGCAAAACAAATAATGGAGCATGGAACCTATGCAGGTTTCTATTATTCTCCTCCATTTCTCCTTCTCTCCTCCAGGGGAAACCTGCCCCGTTCACTAGGACTTTTCCCCTAACCATCCTACGCTCATCCCCACAACCCTGGATAAAAGATCAGTCAGATAAATATGGTGACCGAGAGGGATCATGGAGTAAACATCATTGGCATGTGGAAGACTGAAGGCGGTTGACAAGATAGTGTGTTAGTAAGTTAGGGTAGTTAGTACACAGATTCATTTGTAAAAGGAGATATAAGAGGCACTAAGTAGTAGGCAGAACTAAGGGTCATGATCAACTCCGCTCTTTGATATAAGCTGCCATCATCAGCAAGACAACTAAAAGCAAACTGCATCAGAGTGGGTGTAGAGAGAGAGGCCAAACCAGGAGAGTGCTGACTGACTGAGACACAGCCTTTAGTGGAGAACAGGATCTGTCATCACACCGGAAGTGCTTTTAGCACACTGCACAGCCACCCATCTCCTACAGACAGTACCAATCTGGTCTACTTTACCATGGAGATATCTAATTCAGGCTCTGCAAGGACTCACAATAAAATAGAGCACGTCAAGCCCAGGTTAGCTAACAGTAGGTAGCCACAGTTGTGCTCTGAGCTAGTGGGGGGTAGGTGGTATGGTGCAGGAGAGGGGGCTGAGTTTGTTACAGCAGCTTCAGGGGATGATTTGGGGTGACAGGGGACATGTCCTCTACTGTGGTAATGTGGGGGTGGGGGGGGGGCCTCCCTGCTCCTCCTCCTGTCCAGTACCTACCGGGGGCAGTGGGCTGCAGCCTCGCGTGAGGTGGGGTGCGGAGGGGGGGCGGACTGGGCTCGCTGGGACTGTGCTGCTGCTTCAAAAACGGGCTGTCCAAACGGCCTGGTAACGGGCTGTCCAAACGGCCTGGTAAGAGACAGGGCCCAGGGTGGTGACACACACACATACATACAGACGCGGGGAGGACAGGGAAAGACGAGAGAGGGAGAGAGTGATAGAGGGACACAGAGAAAAGAGAGACAGGGGAGAGTAGAAGGAAGACAGGAAGGAGAAAGTCAAGATAAAGCGAGGCAAGGCCCAGGAGGATCCCCGGTGAGAAGTGAAGGGTTGTGGGAGGATGGGTATGGTCCCATAGAAACCCAATAGTGAGGACAGAATAGAAGAAGAGACGCTCAAGAGAGGATCCAAAGAACAGAGGGAGACACCGGACGAATAAAACGAACGGATGGATGGATGGAGAGACGGACGACAAGACAAATGGATGCACAACCATGAATCAAATCAAAGAGACATATAAAGAAGAGGGAGAGTTGTTAGTGTGGTAATGCCACTGTGGACAAAGCAGGCAGTAGTAGAAGCACGGCACCAAGCTCATTAACGATGGAGGAAGGAACATGGATTCAGTTCAGTATGTTAAGATGGAATGAACACAGAGACTTTCTCCAATAATGAAAGTATCCTGTTGCTTCTAGACAAAAACAGATATTGTTTCAGGGAGATTCTTTGGGTTTGCAGGTGGAGAGGAGAGACAGTGTGTTGTCTTGTTCAGAGACCCTCACTGAGTCAGGCACTTGTTCCAATCTCCATCCACTCCAACTGTCTCCTTGGTACCACTTGCTTTCCGTATCTATGTAGCCTGCAAGGGATAACTGCTACAGCAGTCCATCTTCATCTTCCTCTGTCTTCAACTGGATTACTTCTCATCTTAGTCTGAATTCTACTCCAACGGTTCTCCTGCCTTCCAGATCTCTGTGGTATACCCAGGTGTCTAGGTCCAACAGGCTCTGTCCACTCATACACAGTGATGACAGACACACTGGTGACATACAGTAGAGTACAGGGACTGAAGCCTGTGGGGAGGTGAATGACAGGACAAATGGTGGTCAGGTGACCCAAGCCCTCCCTCTCTGCCTCCCTCCCTCCTTCCATCTCCTCCGTCTTCCTGGTCTTACCGGTCCTGTGACTAGAGACAGGGGAGATGTCCAAACCAGTAGCCACAGCCTTTTCCTTCTGCTTAAAGAACTCCCTGGGGTTGTCCGCCCGTTGGGCAATGAGGGCTTTCGCCTCCTGTCAACAAACATACATACAGTACAACGTTAGACACATAGAGCACCCCCCCCCCACACACACACACACACACACAAGATACTCATCGCACATAGGTAATACACTCACACCACAAATGCACGTAGGAGCACACACACTCAGACAGAATTGACCTTACACACAGAGAGCCAGAGACAAATATCCCAGTGTAGCCTGGTCCCACTAACACAGATCCAAAGCCCAGGAGTGCTACTGTCACAATGACACATATATACAGGTCAGGAGTCTAGGCTACATTCTACTTTACTCTCTCAGTCTCAGCCTACTAACACTAGAGAGGCACAGAATAGGATATACAGAGTTGATTTTCTGTATGCAATGAATCCCCCCATTGGGACTGAAACCCACCTCCACTTCAGACTCCTTCTCCTTCTCCAGGTCCTCATAGCTAGGTTCTGCTGTCTGCAGAGAGAGAGAGAGAGAGAGAGAGATGGGTACAAGGAAACAGCCTACAAAGTAATTCCATTCTCACAGCATGGCAGCCATTACAAAATCACAGGCGTTCAAGCTGGCATTTTCAAAGTGATCTGAAAGCAGAAGTATTGTTTTAGAAGGAAGTGAGAATCTTAAAATAACGATGGCTCTTGTGGAATGGTAAAAGGAAGGAGAGAAGTGAAAACATTGTACGGTCCAATATTTGGAGAATAAATCTTCTTGTGTCATGTCGTGCCAGGGCTGAAATTATTAATGTTGATGCTACTATTGAATTAAAGTTGGATTTTTAAAAACAGGATAATGAAATAGAATTCTTGTTTCTTAATATTTTTTTCCCAGACAATATCAATGATGCATTATGACTAGTCTTGAAATGAGATCAGAAATGTTCTCTAAAAGCAGACTGCCTCTTTCAGTGGTGGCAAGGAATGGAACAGAGAATACACATAATGCTCTGGCGCACACACACACACACACACACACACACACACACACACACACACACACACACACACACACACACACACACACACACACACACACACACACACACACACACACACACACACACACACACACACACACACACACACACACACACACACACACACACACACCACACACACACACACACACACACACACAGACACAGACACAGACACAGACACAGACACAGACACAGACACAGACACAGACACAGACACAGACACAGACACAGACACACACACTTACTACGAGGGGCTGGTTCCGTGTCCTCTCTTTGGCCTCCTCTTCCTCCTGTATCTTCTTTCTGCTCCACACACACAGAGTTACCACATGGACCAAGCACCAGAGTTTCCGTGATACAACACACTACCCATAAGTCACTGCGGCCCACCTGTGTTCCTCGATCTGCCTCTCCCTCTCGCGGTACCTCTTCTCTCTATCCTCCTGCTCTTTCCTTTCCAGCTCCATCCTCTCCTCCTCGAAGCGTTGCCTCTCCTCCGCAACCTTCTTCCTCTCCTCCTCCTTTCTCAACTCTTCCTCACGCTGGTACACACAAAAGACAGAAATATATTTCAACATTTGTTCAATACTTCAATAACCAATTTGTCACAACATAAAACATCAATGACTAAAATGAGAAACAGAACATTTGGTCCTTCTATTGAGCAAAATCAACACAAACTAACATGTAAAGGGCAAAGCCGCCCGCTCACAATGATTCAAATTCAAATAACCTCAAGGACAGAGAGCAATGGATGTCATATCTCATTTGAGTCTGTCTCATTGGCTTGTGGCGTTGCTTCTGGAAGACGGGGGACATTTTTTGACTTTGTTTAGATCCTACTCCTACACACTCCAATTGAAACCACTATTCATGCTATCATTCCTAGTCTGAGGAGAAGGTAGAGAAAACAGATAACAGTGCTGCTCTTCCTGTCTCCAGAGTCCTTGTCCCAGTCACACCCCCCGCCCTCCATCACTTCTTTCCTCCCTCCTGACGTTAGCGGGAATCATGTTCATTCCTACCTTGGCTTGTTCCCAGAATTCCTCTCTATTGATCTTCTTCATCTCAATCTCTGCGTTGGTTTTGGTGTACACGGTGCCCTGGACATCCGCCCAATAGGGAGAGAGGAAAGGAGAGAGGAGAGAGGAAGGGGAAGTGGTTGGTTACAACCATTAGTCAAAGAACCATGGCACACACACACACACACACACACACACACAGCTCAGGGTCAGCGTCTGCTATAGTACAATTACTGTGCCCTCCAAATCCTATCGCACCACACCACCCGTAACCAACAGGGTCAGACTAGACATATAGTGTCATATTTCTGTTCGACACACAATTACCGTATCACTTATTGTGCACCATTGCCTGGATATGATTTATATGGAGTTATATAACTTTAACTTCTATATTATGAACAGCTTGTACTTGAACCCTTTAGGTGCGGGCCTTAAAGATAGATATTATCCACAAGGTAGCCTGTTCAAAAGTGCCAGTGTGACATTGTAAAACCCTGTGACGCAATACATTTTGTTAGTTTGTTAATCTACAGTATATATCATTCTTTAAACTCAAGGAATTTACCTCAGCTTAATGCCGCCATGTTTTGGTAGCACTGTAGACTGTAGACACTGTAGACGATCCATCAGAATGTAATGTACCTTTAGCGCAGCGGCTAGCCTAACGTCCTGGTTCAGTTGTGTCCAGATACGCAGAGAGAGAATGAGGAAGGAGCCTGCTAGCTGTTCAGCTGAGAGACTCATTTCTTATGGACCATCTGATACATAGTAAGGCCCATTGTTGAAGTTCCTAAACATTAACAATGCCTCGCTCTCAGAGGGCCTCTCCAACGCTCTCTCTCTTTATCTCTCTCCCCCTCTCTCCCCCTCTCCCTTTATCTCTGTCTCTCTCTCCCTCTGTCGTCTCTCTCTCCCTCTCTCTCCTCTAAAACACTCTAAAACACTAACATGACTGTGGCCTTGTGTCACACTAATAGAGAGCTCTTTCACAGACTACTTGTTTTGACCTATGTCGTAACACCCCCTCCTCTCCTGCCAGGCTCCATCTCGCTGTCCCTTTAACCTCTCTCTCAAGGCATCTCTCTATCCCTCCACCTCCCTCTCCGTCATTGTATCGCTTCTCTGGTTCCTTCCAATCCCCTCTCTCCAGCTCACCCCCTCCACCTCACACCCCCTCCATCTCTTCCACCCCTCCCCCATCTGCCCCCTCTCTCTTACCACTCCATCCTCTCCATTCTCCTCCTCTCTGGTTCTCAGCCGGCTGAGGACGGGGCTGGCTACCGAAGCCATCCCATTTGTCAGTCTCTGTCCAATGGCAGATGGTTCGATGTCCTCCATGGTGCTGGCGTTGATGATGACGTTGACTCCCTGCGGGCAAAAAAGCACCTTCAATGGAAGTATACCTTTCCCCTTTAAATGGCTTGTGTGAGATGGTATCCCACGGTAAAAGGAGCAGGCTCTCAGAGGTTATGTGGAGGTTATATTTGTGTCAGACTGCAGGGCACATGGAGCACAAGCCTCCTCAGACTACTTTTGATTGGGGCAATGTGCACACACATCACTCACTAGCTTTAGACCCACAGAACACATGGCTGGAAAGAGAAAAGTGGTTATGTCATGTTCAGAGAGGAGGGAGGAAGGAAGGAGAGAGAGAGAGAGAGAGGGAAGGAAGGAAGAGAGAGGGAGGGGAAGGAAGAGAGAGAGGGAGAGGAAGGAAGAGAGAGAGAGAGGGACAGGAAGGAAGATAATAATAATAATATGCCATTTAGCAGACACTTTTATCCAAAGCGACTTACAGTCATGTGTGCATACATTCTAGGTATGGGTGGTCCCGGGAATCGAACCCACTACCCTGGCGTTACAAGCGCCATGCTCTACCAACTGAGCTACAGAAGGAGCAGAGAGAGAGAGGGACAGGAAGGAAGAGAGAGGGAGGGGAAGGAAGAGAGAGAGGGACAGGAGGGAGAGAGAGAGAGGGACAGGAAGGAAGAGAGAGGGAGGGGAAGGAAGAGAGAGAGGGAGAGGAAGGAAGAGAGAGAGAGGGAGAGGAAGGAAGAGAGAGAGAGAGGGACAGGAAGGAAGAGAGAGGGAGGGGAAGGAAGAGAGAGAGGGAGAGGAAGGAAGAGAGAGAGAGCGACAGGAAGGAAGAGAGAGAGGGACAGGAAGGAAGAGAGAGAGAGGGGGACAGGAAGGAAGAGAGAGAGGGAGAGGAAGGAAGAGAGAGAGGGAGGGGAAGGAAGGAAGAGAGAGAGGGAGAGGAAGGAAGAGAGAGGGACAGGAAGAAGAGAGAGAGGGACAGGAAGGAAGAGAGAGAGGGACATGAAGGAAGAGAGAGAGAGGGGGACAGGAAAGAAGAGAGAGAGGGAGAGGAAGGAAGAGAGAGAGGGAGGGGAAGGAAGGAAGAGAGAGAGGGAGAGGAAGGAAGAGAGAGAGGGACATGAAGAAGAGAGAGAGGGACAGGAAGGAAGAGAGAGAGGGACAGGAAGGAAGAGAGAGGGACAGGGAGGAAGAGAGAGGGACAGACAGATGTCCTAAAGGGATGCGAGAGAGAGAGAAAGAGAGAGAAAGAGAAACAGAAAGAGAAAGAGAGAGAGAGAGAGAAAAATAGAGAGAGAGAGGGAGAAAGAGAGAAAGAGAGAGATAGAGAGAGGGAAAGACAGAGAGAGAGAAAGAAGAGAGAGCGAGAAAGAGAGAGAGAGAGAGAGAGAGAGAGAGAGAGAGAGAGAGAGAGAGAGAGAGAGAGAGAGAGAGAGAGAGAGAGAGAGAGAGAGAGAGAGAGAGAGAGAGAGAGAGAGAGAGAGAGAGAGAGAGAGAGAAAGAGAAGAGAGAGAGAGAGAGAGAGAGAGAGAGAGAGAGAGAGAGAGAGAGAGAGAGAGAGAGAGAGAGAGAGAGAGAGAGAGGGAGAGAGAGATAGAGAGAGAGAGAGAAGAGAGAGAGAGAGAGAGAGAGAGAGAGAGAGAGAGAGAGAGAGACCTGACAGGTGTCTGCAACTTCCAGCTCGATAGAGTATTTTCAACCAGCTAACCCCACATTAAATACAAGGCCAGAGCCGACAGTGTGAGCAAGCAGATCAGTCAGAATGGCCAGTGAAAAGAGCTGTTATGGAGAAGTTGCTTGACACTTCACATCAATTGACTGAAGGAATCTGTCTAGAGATTCCTTAAGCTCCATGGCCTTCACAGTCAGGAGAAAAACTCTCTCTCTCTCAAACACACACACCCACCCCACACATACACACACATTCAGGAGATATCATAGATAAAAGGCAGAGAGGATTTCTATTCAGCTTGCAACTACTGCCAAGCGCCTTGCTCACAATAACCATAGAGAGTGCTGTGTTAGTCATACATACATATACACAAGTGCATGCACACACACACAGACACACTACAGTACAGACACAGACACACTACAGACACAGACACTGTGCATCATCAGCTGACTGCCAGGTACTGTACGCAGGCATGCACACACACACTATCTCTACTGACCCTGTGGGCAGATCATTGGAATCACTCCTATACCCTTGAGACCACTGAGAAGAATCTCAATAGGAAGCTAGAAGCTAATGGCCCTATGTATGCTGCTCTGGTTTGGCTGGTGGAGGACAATACTGAGTCTTTCACACTAGGTTTTAGATCCACCATGTCACCCAGATGAATCACTGAAAAACCCTGAATGACAATCTGGGCCAATATTCATGAAACCTCTCAGAGTAGGGAATCAGTTTGTCTTTTTAGATCCGAATGAATAAGATAATGGACAGAGGGGAACTGATCAGAGATCAGCACTCTTACTCTGAGATACATTAAAAATACGGGCCCAGAAGGGCAGATAGCATTCATCAGACAACATCAAATATGTTTTAATTAAGCTAGTCATCCAGGCTAGTTTTAATAAACAGTTTCAAAAGTCTTAGAGTAGCAGTTGGGTTTACCTCAGTGAGACTGACCTGGAAAAACTCTGCAATGTTAGCCACATGGCTGGCACACTGACACTTCCTGGCATCAGGCACATCCTCACCAACCTGGGAGAGGAGAGAGGGAGAGGAGAGAGGGAGTGGAGGGAGAGGAGAGAGGGACAGGGGGAGAGGGAGAAAGAGAGGGAGTGGAGGAGAGAGAGGAGACAGGGAGATGAGAGGGGGAGTGGGGGGAGGGAGAGAGGGAGAGGAGAGAGGGAGTGGAGGAGAGAGGAGAGAGGGACAGGGGAGAGGGAGAAAGAGAGGGAGTGGAGGAGAGAGAGGAGAGAGAGGAGGCAGAGGGAGATGAGAGGGGAGTGGGGGGAGGGAGAGAGGGAGAGGAGAGAGGGAGAGGGGGAGAGGATAGGGAGAAAGAGAGGGAGAGGGGGAGTGGAGGAGGGAGAGGAGACAGAGGGAGACGAGAGGGGGAGTGGGGGAGGGAGAGGAGACAGAGAGAGAAGAGAGGGAGACGAGAGGGGGAGTGGGGGGAGAGAGAAGAGAGAGGGAGAGAGAGTTCGAGAAGAGGGAGGGAGGAGACAGGGTTAGAGCTCCTGTGTGTTTCCGACTTCAACAATACAGTAGTAGTGTCATCATCACCGTCGACATCATCATCATCAATCAAAGTAACCACATTGAAAGGACTGGATGTGCTCTTTGTATTCTATTCAAAATGTTGTCTTTGTGTCCAGTTTAACAGTAGTAATTATGAGTGAATGAAGCATTGTGTCTCAACAGGAACATTCCTGGTAGCATTACATGACCATAACCTATTCAAAACAACACAATGGCCACTGAATACATTAAAGGAATAGTGGAATACTAATCAACCATAAAAACACATGGCTACTGAACTGGTACACCAATTCCAGGGCCATTCACCTCCTAGTTAATAACACATCTCTGGAGAACTTTTGTATTGAATCACATTAGAACTTATAATGAGGACCACAGGAAACTTAGATTTTCTGTTTTATTTTTAAGAGGGGAGTTGATGGGTGACTGCAGTGCCTGAGATTTACAATACATCCAAAATGGAGATTTATAATAATGGACAAGAGACCCAAAATCTCACTCTAGAGCCATCCTAAACTGTGACAGAGACCAGTCGCCAGAGGGGATGTCTGGGCCTGTCACAAATACAGACACAGTAAGCCCAGTAGACTGTCTCAGACTGCCTGAGTTTCACTGGGCTGAATGGACACACACTGACAGGAGAGACGGGGGGCTGAGTGGACACACACTGACATGAGGGAGGGAGGGCTGAGTGGACACACACTGACAGGAGAGACGGAGGGCTGAGTGGACACACACTGACAAGAGAGACGGAGGGCTGAGTGGACACACTGACAGGAGGGAGAGGGAGGGCTGAGTGGACACACACTGACAGGAGAGACGGAGGGCTGAGTGGACACACACTGACAGGAGAGACGGAGGGCTGAGTGGACACACACTGACAGGAGGGAGGGAGGGCTGAGTGGACACACACTGACAGGAGGGAGGGAGGGCTGAGTGGACACACACTGACAGGAGATACAGAGGGCTGAGTGGACACACTGACAGGAGAGACGGAGGGCTGAGTGGACACACACTGGCAGGAGAGACGGAGGGCTGAATGGACACACTGACAGGAGGGAGAGGGAGGGCTGAATGGACACACTGACAGGAGGGAGAGGGAGGGCTGAATGAACACACTGACAGGAGGGAGGGAGGGCTCAATGGACACACTGACAGGAGGGAGAGGGAGGGCTGAATGGACACACTGACAGGAGGGAGAGGGAGGGCTGAATGGACACACTGACAGGAGGGAGAGGGAGGGCTGAATGGACACACTGACAGGAGGGAGAGGGAGGGCTGAATGGACACACTGACAGGAGGGAGAGGGAGGGCTGAATGGACACACTGACAGGAGGGAGGGAGGGCTGAATGGACACACTGACAGGAGGGAGAGGGAGGGCTGAATGGACACACTGACATGAGGGAGGGAGGGCTGAGTGGACAAACACTGACAGGAGAGACAGAGGGCTGAGTGGACACACACTGACAGGAGAGACAGAGGGCTGAGTGGACACACACTGACAGGAGAGACGGAGGGCTGAGTGGACACACACTGACAGAAGGGAGGGAGGGCTGAGTGGACACACTGACAGGAGAGATGGAGGGCTGAGTGGACACACTGACAGGAGAGACGGAGGGCTGAGTGGACACACACTGACAGGAGAGACGGAGGGCTGAGTGGACACACTGACAGGAGGGAGGGAGGGCTGAGTGGACACACACTGACAGGAGGGAGGGAGGGCTGAATGGACACACACTGACAGAAGGGAGGGAGGGCTGAGTGGACACACACTGACAGGAGGGAGGGAGGGCTGAGTGGACACACACTGACAGGAGAGACGGAGGGCTGAGTGGACACACTGACAGGAGGGAGGGAGGGCTGAGTGGACACACACTGACAGGAGGGAGGGAGGGCTGAGTGGACACACACTGACAGGAGGGAGGGAGGGCTGAGTGGACACACACTGACAGGAGGGAGGGAGGGCTGAGTGGACACACACTGACAGGAGGGAGGGAGGGCTGAGTGGACACACACTGACAGGAGAGACGGAGGACTGAGTGGACACACACTGACAGGAGGGAGGGAGGACTGAATGGACACACACTGACAGAAGGGAGGGAGGGCTGAGTGGACACACACTGACAGGAGGGAGGGAGGGCTGAGTGGACACACACTGACAGGAGAGACGGAGGGCTGAGTGGACACACTGACAGGAGGGAGGGAGGGCTGAGTGGACACACACTGACAGGAGGGAGGGAGGGCTGAGTGGACACACACTGACAGGAGGGAGGGAGGGCTGAGTGGACACACACTGACAGGAGGGAGGGAGGGCTGAGTGGACACACACTGACAGGAGGGAGGGAGGGCTGAATGGACACACACTGACAGGAGAGACGGAGGACTGAGTGGACACACACTGACAGGAGGGAGGGAGGACTGAATGGACACACACTGAGAGAAGGGAGGGAGGGCTGAGTGGACACACACTGACAGGAGGGAGGGAGGGCTGAATGGACACACTGACAGAAGGGAGGGAGGGCTGAATGGACACACTGACAGAAGGGAGGGAGGGCTGAGTGGACACACACTGACAGGAGAGACGGAGGGCTGAGTGGACACACACTGACAGGAGAGACGGAGGGCTGAGTGGACACACACTGACAGGAGAGACGGAGGACTGAGTGGACACACTGACAGAAGGGAGGGAGGGCTGAGTGGACACACACTGACAGGAGAGACGGAGGGCTGAGTGGACACACACTGACAGGAGAGACGGAGGACTGAGTGGACACACACTGACAGGAGAGACGGAGGACTGAGTGGACACACACTGACAGGAGAGACGGAGGACTGAGTGGACACACACTGACAGGAGGGACGGAGGGCTGAGTGGACACACACTGACAGGAGAGACGGAGGGCTGAGTGGACACACACTGACAGGAGAGACGGAGGACTGAGTGGACACACTGACAGAAGGGAGGGAGGGCTGAGTGGACACACACTGACAGGAGAGACGGAGGGCTGAGTGGACACACACTGACAGGAGAGACGGAGGGCTGAGTGGACACACACTGACAGGAGAGACGGAGGACTGAGTGGACACACTGACAGAAGGGAGGGAGGGCTGAGTGGACACACACTGACAGGAGAGACGGAGGGCTGAGTGGACACACACTGACAGGAGAGACGGAGGACTGAGTGGACACACTGACAGAAGGGAGGGAGGGCTGAGTGGACACACACTGACAGGAGAGACGGAGGGCTGAGTGGACACACACTGACAGGAGAGACGGAGGACTGAGTGGACACACTGACAGAAGGGAGGGAGGGCTGAGTGGACACACACTGACAGGAGAGACGGAGGGCTGAGTGGACACACACTGACAGGAGAGACGGAGGACTGAGTGGACACACTGACAGAAGGGAGGGAGGGCTGAGTGGACACACACTGACAGGAGAGACGGAGGACTGAGTGGACACACTGACAGGAGAGACGGAGGGCTGAGTGGACACACTGACAGGAGGGAGGGAGGGCTGAGTGGACACACACTGACAGGAGGGAGGGAGGGCTGAATGGACACACTGACAGGAGAGACGGAGGGCTGAGTGGACACACTGACAGCAGAGACGGAGGGCTGAGTGGACACACTGACAGGAGGGAGGGAGGGCTGAGTGGACACACACTGACAGGAGGGAGGGAGGGCTGAGTGGACACACACTGACAGGAGAGACGGAGGGCTGAGTGGACACACACTGACATGAGGGAGGGAGGGCTGAGTGGACACACACTGACAGGAGAGACGGAGGACTGAGTGGACACACACTGACAGGAGAGACGGAGGGCTGAGTGGACACACACTGACAGGAGAGACGGAGGGCTGAGTGGACACACACTGACAGGAGAGACGGAGGACTGAGTGGACACACACTGACAGGAGAGACGGAGGACTGAGTGGACACACACTGACAGGAGAGACGGAGGACTGAGTGGACACACACTGACAGGAGAGACGGAGGACTGAGTGGACACACACTGACAGGAGAGACGGAGGGCTGAGTGGACACACACTGACAGGAGAGACGGAGGGCTGAGTGGACACACACTGACAGGAGAGACGGAGGACTGAGTGGACACACTGACAGAAGGGAGGGAGGGCTGAGTGGACACACACTGACAGGAGAGACGGAGGGCTGAGTGGACACACACTGACAGGAGAGACGGAGGGCTGAGTGGACACACACTGACAGGAGAGACGGAGGACTGAGTGGACACACTGACAGAAGGGAGGGAGGGCTGAGTGGACACACACTGACAGGAGAGACGGAGGGCTGAGTGGACACACACTGACAGGAGAGACGGAGGACTGAGTGGACACACTGACAGAAGGGAGGGAGGGCTGAGTGGACACACACTGACAGGAGAGACGGAGGGCTGAGTGGACACACACTGACAGGAGAGACGGAGGACTGAGTGGACACACTGACAGAAGGGAGGGAGGGCTGAGTGGACACACACTGACAGGAGAGACGGAGGGCTGAGTGGACACACACTGACAGGAGAGACGGAGGACTGAGTGGACACACTGACAGAAGGGAGGGAGGGCTGAGTGGACACACACTGACAGGAGAGACGGAGGACTGAGTGGACACACTGACAGGAGAGATGGAGGGCTGAGTGGACACACACTGACAGCAGAGACGGAGGGCTGAGTGGACACACTGACAGGAGGGAGGGAGGGCTGAGTGGACACACACTGACAGGAGAGACGGAGGGCTGAGTGGACACACACTGACAAGAGAGACGGAGGGCTGAGTGGACACACTGACAGGAGGGAGAGGGAGGGCTGAGTGGACACACACTGACAGGAGAGACGGAGGGCTGAGTGGACACACACTGACAGGAGAGACGGAGGGCTGAGTGGACACACACTGACAGGAGGGAGGGAGGGCTGAGTGGACACACACTGACAGGAGGGAGGGAGGGCTGAGTGGACACACACTGACAGGAGATACGGAGGGCTGAGTGGACACACTGACAGGAGAGACGGAGGGCTGAGTGGACACACACTGACAGGAGAGACGGAGGGCTGAGTGGACACACACTGGCAGGAGAGACGGAGGGCTGAATGGACACACTGACAGGAGGGAGAGGGAGGGCTGAATGGACACACAGACAGGAGGGAGAGGGAGGGCTGAATGGACACACTGACAGGAGGGAGAGGGAGGGCTGAATGAACACACTGACAGGAGGGAGGGAGGGCTGAATGGACACACTGACAGGAGGGAGAGGGAGGGCTGAATGGACACACTGACAGGAGGGAGAGGGAGGGCTGAATGGACACACTGACAGGAGGGAGAGGGAGGGCTGAATGGACACACTGACAGGAGGGAGAGGGAGGGCTGAATGGACACACTGACAGGAGGGAGAGGGAGGGCTGAATGGACACACTGACAGGAGGGAGGGAGGGCTGAATGGACACACTGACAGGAGGGAGAGGGAGGGCTGAATGGACACACTGACAGGAGGGAGGGAGGGCTGAATGGACACACTGACAGGAGGGAGGGAGGGCTGAATGGACACACTGACAGGAGGGAGGGAGGGCTGAATGGACACATGCATATAGTTTACCTATAGAGTCATACAGACGTTGTTACACATGTACAGTACACACACATTTGTAGACCTACATTAACTGTACTAACACACACATTTATAGACATACATATACTGTACTAACACACACATGCACACCTATGCACACACACACACACACACACACACACACACACACACACACACACACACACACACACACACACACACACACACACACACACACACACACACACACACACACACACACACACACACACACACACACACACACACACACACACACACACACACACACACACACACACACACACAGTCTCACCCAGTTGATGAGGACGTAGCGCGGCAGTGCGGCCGTGGGCTCCTTCAGGCTGCAGAAGCCGTACATGACCCGGCCATTATCGAAGGTCACTGTGATCTCTGGTAGACCTCCAGCTAGAGGAGAAGGGGAGGAGGAGAGAGAGGAGGGGTAAGGAGAGTAGGAGGAAGATGAGGAGAGGGAGAGGAGGGTGGAATAGGATGAGGGAGAAAAAACTGATGAGAAGAATGAGAGATAGTGTTTACAGAAAAACACATCACTACCATCTCAAGGCTGATCTGACCATTCACACTGACACAGTCTATGTCCTCCCCCACATTATGTGGCCCAGTGCTCTTCAGCGACTCACAGTTCAATGCTCCTACGGTATTTTGTTCCAGGTACAAACTAGCCTGGTGGAACCAGCCAGGTTGTATGATAGTTCACTTTCTATTTCACCTTTTATTTATCTAGGCAAGTCAGTTAAGAACAAATTCTTATTTTCAATGACCGCCTAGGTTTAACTGCCTGTTCAGGGGCAGAACGACAGATTTGTACCTTGTCAGCTCGGGGTTTGAACTTGCAACCTCCCGGTTACTAGCCCAACGCACTAACCACTAGGCTACCCTGCCGCCCCATAAGCAGCTCTCTGCCCTATATGATCCTTACCGCTACCATCCAATATAATCATTCAATAGCTTGATATTGATAGTTCTGACTGGTTGGTGGGCTGATGCATTTCCTTCATGACTTACACTGAGGAGAGCTGCAGTCTGGTAGCATTGAAAATAGGCAACTTCCAATGAGCTGTTGTCAACTGTAACAATGAGCTGTTGTCAACTGTAACAATGAGCTGTTGTCAACTGTAACAATGAGCTGTTGTCAACTGTAACAATGAGCTGTTGAAACATTCAAATCTCTTCGATGGTAAATGTATTGAGATGGAGAGACCGCTGACTGTGGTTGGGTCAAGTAGGATGGGGACTAGAGTGCAGACACATAAACACAGACTTGCGTCCTAAACAGGGTCATGATGAGCCCTGAGACAGACGCCCACACTCACACCTGACTGCTCCAACGCAAGTGAACAGAGCTGACACCAATGCCATCACACACTCACAAACACACTCCAAACCCCATCTGTCCAATCAGAGTCAGGTCTCAATGGTCCAGCCCGTCCACTCCACCTACTCTACACCAATAGGATGACTGATAGGTCTGCCTTACCACAATCATATGCATGGCAATAAATCATGCTTCGTGTGTGGGATGCTGTGTATCCCAGAGCTTTCCCAGGTTCCAACCCTCCACTAATAGTGTATCTCACAAGACCAGGCCAAGCTGGTCTCCCAGACATGATTAACAGAGCAGTGTGAGGAGCAGCATGCACTTCTATGAGATATGGATCACTGTTATTAACAGGCATAATAATCAACTTTGCGTAGCCGTTTAGAGGGTTGGACCTGCAACCGATAGATCACTGGTTTAAATCCTCGAGCCGACTAGGTAAAACAACGTAACCCCAATCGCTCCTGTAAATGACTTAATGACTAAAATGTCAAATGGACAAAAATGTAATAATGATTATGCCGTCCTAATGGGATAGGTAGCGTCTCAACAAAACATGATTTCCTTTTCATGTGATTGTTAACACCGACAACAATGGCTGGCTGTCACCTTCAATGGAGGCCTCAAAGCTAGTGAGTATGCCCCTCTGCTGAGACATTTCCCCCCCAGACAAACAGTCATTATTAGTCCGCTGCAGGCTCTTTACCCTCATCTCCATACATGTTATCAATGCAAGAGGCACAGAGAGTACAGTGGAAACAAATCAACCAGAACAACCATCAATCATCTTCAGATCTCATGGTGGAGTTCGCTTACCTCCTGATGATGCCAGAGTCAAATCATTGCTGTTGCCCTCATATGAGAACAAGGCCCTGCATGAGAGAAACACACAGAGAGAGAGAGAGAGAGAGAGAGAGAGAGAGAGAGAGAGAGAGACCGTCAGACTTTTAGACTCCAGAACAACACCGCATCCAAGCAGAACAGCCATACTGTCTTTCACCAGAACTTTCTCCAGTATGATTCTATTTTACATTCATACAGTGGTAACTATATGAACAAGGGGAGGAAGGGGGAGAGGGTACGGGTTGGAACACACTCCACTCAAGGCCAATACTCTACACACCAGTTCACGGGTGCTTTTAGTCCTGAGGAGTGGATAGGAGAGAGAATGGCATCATCTATTCACTTAGCTGTGTAAGAAGGTAATGCCTTGAGCGATTAACTAGCTTTAGAAAAAAATCAAATTTCAATTAATTCTGCTGGTTTTACGGCATTAGATAGAAAGGTACTCAGGCTAAACTGCCGGTTTTATTGTTCCCATTCTGAAGACAATGAGAGGAGATAGAGACATATAATTATTATCTGAATAGAGCAATGCAGTGAGACTCTATTACCCAGAATTCTACACACAGACAGAGAGAGACAGAGAGACTCTAGTAATAATACACACACGTACACACACAGGCAAGGGGTGAATGAAGGAGAGTGGGATTACTGTATGCCAGCAAGGCAGGAACAGACATCCTACATTTCCAAATGAATCTGGTTGACCTTCCTCTATAATGTACTGTAGTGTCTGTTCAGCCAGCCATGAGGCTTCTATCAGAAGGACTGGCTAATCCCTCTCTGTTTCTCTTCATCCCCTCATCCCTTTGTGTCTCGAATCTCCTTCCCTCTCACTCCCTCCTTCCCTCACACTCCCTCATTCCCTCTCATTCCCTCCTTCCCTCTCATTCCCTCCCTCCTTCCCTCTCATTCCCTCCCTCCTTCCCTCTCACTCCCTCCCTCCTTCCCTCACTCCCTCCTTCCCTCTCACTCCCTCCCTCCTTCCCTCTCACTCCCTCCCTCCTTCCCTCTCACTCCCTCCCTCCTTCCCTCTCACTCTCTCCTTCCCTCTCTCCCTTCTTCCCTCTCACTCCCTCCTTCCCTCTCACTCTCTCCTTCACTCCCTCCCTCCTTCCCTCCCTCCTTCCCTCTCTCTCCCTCCTTCCCTCTCACTCTCTCCCTCCCTCCTTCCCTCCCTCCCTCCTTCCCTCTCTCTCCCTCCTTCCCTCTCACTCTCTCCTTCCCTCTCACTCTCTCCTTCACTCCCTCCCTCCTTCCCTCCCTCCTTCCCTCTCTCTCCCTCCTTCCCTCTCACTCCCTCCTTCCCTCTTACTCCCTCCTTCCATCTCACTCTCTCCTTCCCTCTCTCCCTCCTTCCCTCTCACTCCCTCCTTCCCTCACTCCCTCCTTCCCTCACTCCCTACTTCCCTCTCACTCCCTCCTTCCCTCTCACTCCCTCCTTCACTCTCACTCCCTCCCTCCTTCCCTCACTCCCTCCTTCCCTCAATCCCTCACTCCCTACTTCCCTCTCTCCCTCCTTCCCTCCTTCCCTCTCTCCCTCCTTCCCTCTCTCCCTCCTTCCCTCTCTCCCTCCTTCCCTCCTTCCCTCTCTCCCTCCTTCCCTCCTTCCCTCCTTCCCTCCTTCCCTCCTTCCCTCTCTCCCTCCTTCCCTCCTTCCCTCTCTCCCTCCTTCCCTCCTTCCCTCACTCCCTCCTTCCCTCCTTCCCTCTCTCCCTCGGTCTCCAAGTGTATAGGTCTGCAAGGCCTTAATGGTCCTGTCTCTCAGACCAGCTGTCCTTTCTCTCCTCGTCTCTGCAGGGTTCTCTCTCTCTCTCTCTCTCTTTCTCAATTGGGAAACATATGGTAACATTACCAAAGTGATTGAAATAAATAATAAACAAAAGTGAAATAAAAAATAAAAATGAACGGTAAACATTACAATCACAGAAGTTCCAAAAGAATAAAAACATTTCAAATGTCATATTACAGTATATCACAAAAGTGAGTACACCCCTCACATTTTTGTAAATATTTGAGTATATCTTTTCATGTGACAACACTGAAGAAATGACACTTTGCTACAATGTAAAGTAGTGAGTGTACAGCTTGTATAACAGTGTAAATTTGCTGTCCCCTCAAAATAACTCAACACATAGCCATTAATGTCTAAACCGCTGGCAACAAAAGTGAGTACACCCCTAAGTGAAAATGTCAGATGCTAATTGGTATGTCGAATTTTCTGTTCCTTTTGATTGCCTAGAAGGCCCTTCTTGCCTTGTCTCTTAGCTCGTTCAAAGCTTTGTGGAAGTTACCTGTGGCGCTGATGTTTAGGCTGAGGCGTGTATAGTTTTTTGTGTGCTCTAGGGAAACGGTGTCGAGATGGAATATGTATTTATGGTCCTGGCGACTGGACCTTTTTTGGAACACCATTATTTTTGTCTTACTGAGATTTAACTTCCTCCCCCTACACTTTTCCCTCTTACATTATTGAAGCCATACAAGTACTGTTTAAGGATCACTTAAAGCCTGTTGTATTCAAGCCACCCTTCAGTCTCCTTACTTTGTAACAATTTCTGTCCCCAGAAGGTAGCTATAGCAGAGCAGGCCTCTCTGGCTGGCCTAACCCTCCCCATCCCCCTCTCCTCTCCCCACCCCAGCCCACCACACCCAGTAGCTCATCTACAGTCTGTCTGGGACACACCAGGGCCAATGAGCTGAGAAAAGACTGGGATGCAGGGTGACAATGGAGAGAGAGAGAAAATAAGAGAGATAATGAGAGAGAGAGAGAGAGAGAGAGAGAGAGAGAGAGAGAGAGAGAGAGAGGGGAAGAGTCAGAGAGAGAGAGAGAGTGTGGGGAGGAAGAAAGAGAAAGATAGGGGTGAAAGAGAAGGATAGACATGGCGAGAGAGAGAGAGAGAGAGAGAGAGAGAGAGAGAGAGAGAGAGAGAGAGAGAGAGAGAGAGAGAGAGAGAGAGAGAGAGAGAGAGAAATTGGAGGTAGAGAAACCGAGAGAGAGAATGTGTGAGCTAGTTCACGTGTAGAACTATAAATAATTCCCTTTAAAGCAGACTCCTTTTATTATTCATAAAAGACTGGCATGACCTAGAAACAGCTCTGCTCTGTGGAGCCTATGTCACTGGGCCTGGAGAGAGAGAGAGAGAGAGAGAGAGAGAGAGAGAGAGAGAGAGAGAGAGAGAGAGAGAGAGAGAGAGAGAGAGAGAGAGAGAGAGAGAGAGAGAGAGAGAGAGAGAGAGAGAGAGAGAGACTGCATGGGAGCTGGAGTGAGGGAGTGAGAGAACGCATGGGAGCTGGAGTGAGGGTGTGAGAGAATGCATTGGAGCTGGAGTGAGGGAGTGAGAGAATGCATGGGAGCTGGAGTGAGGGAGTGAGAGAACGCATGGGAGCTGGAGTGAGGGAGTGAGAGAACGCATGGGAGCTGGAGTGAGGGTGTGAGAGAATGCATGGGAGCTGGAGTGAGGGTGTGAGAGAACGCATGGGAGCTGGAGTGAGGGAGTGAGAGAATGCATGGGAGCTGGAGTGAGGGAGTGAGAGAACGCATGGGAGCTGGAGTGAGGGTGTGAGAGAACGCATGGGAGCTGGAGTGAGGGAGTGAGAGAAAGCATGGGAGCTGGAGTGAGGGAGTGAGAGAACGCATGGGAGCTGGAGTGAGAGAACGCATGGGAGCTGGAGTGAGGGAGTGAGAGAACGCATGGGAGCTGGAGTGAGGGTGTGAGAGAATGCAGGGGAGCGGGGGTGAGAGAATGCAGGGGAGCGGGGGTGAGAGAATGCAGGGGAGCGGGGGTGAGGGTGTGAGAGAATGCAGGGGAGAGGGGTGCGGGAGTGAGAGCGAGGGTGCTGGGGCCCTCCTCTATTGTCTCCCAGGGTGGGAAAGAGGGAATGAGCGGGCTGGGACTGAGAGTCCCTCACTATAGACTAATTACACTTCAATATCAGAGAGGAGGACTAAAAACAAGAAAACAAGACTCCAGGGGGGAGGGGGGGCAGTGAATGTGAGCAAGAAATATAAACAGAAAAAGGGATATGATGAAGATGGGGTAGAGACAGGAAATTAGAAACTAATAGAGAGGGTAGATAGAGAGCTGAAACACTGTGGAAAACCCAGCCTATTAGTGTGAGTCTCTCAGTCTCCTCTCTGCTAATAGTACTGTAGATGGAGGGAGAGTGATGGAGAGATGGAGCGAGAGATCAATGGTATCAGAGGAGAAGAAGAGAGGAGGACATACCAATAGGCCGTCAGCAGTCAAATAGATTTAATTCGAACCCCCCGCAACTCATTTCAGAACCATGTCATCGATGATCAAGACGACGCTCGCCCCCAGCACAAACAACTAATCTGATTGGCTCTCGGAGGGTCATGGTGTCCAATCAGGGCTGTTTGTCATGACAAAGCTCTTCCCTTCTAGGAAGGTGAGTCAGCATTTCCTAAACACCACCCGCAGCGGCCGGCAGAGACAAAATAATCCAATACAGACGCCACATCTTGCTTTAATAAAGGTTTCGTATGTTGAAAGCTGCTCTAATGTCCACACACAAAGCAATAGTGTGCCAGGTTGTTTTTCCCAAAACGAAGTCGGGTGGCTCAGCCCAAATACATGCACCTCCTGTCATGACTCTCCAGATCTGAAGTATCAGGTTACAGTGGGCCCGCTCTACAGCGCCCTCTCTCTCCCACAGAGGGGGAGAGGGGTGAAGTTGGCAGTTTTATGATGGTCCTAAATACCTTGTAGAAACTCTGCTTTATGGCTCTGCAGGTTGGAGAGGAAAGAAACCTTTTGTTACAAGGAGATTCCTGGCGTCTAAACTCCAACATCAAAAGGCTGGATAATGAAACAATATTTCTATAATCCAAACCTTTTTTTTTTTACCTTTATTTAACCAGGCAAGTCAGTTAAGAACAAATTCTTATTTTCAATGACGGCTAGGAACAGTGGGTTAAATGCCTGTTCAGGGGCAGAATGACAGCTTTGTACCTTGTCAGCTCGGAGATTTGAACTTGCAACCTTCCGGTTATTAGTCCAACGCTCTAACCACTAGGCCCCCCATTTGGAATAGTCCATGGTTATTTAAAGAATAACAATGTCCAACAGTTATTGTTTTGTGATATCATGAAGGACGGTATAACTAAATAACTGTACCTCTACAAATGTATACATCCCAGTTATCAGATTCACATTTAAATGTTGTGGAACTTATATGATTAAATATGAAACTATTTGTGAGAAAACGTAATGTGATGTTAGCCTTCGAAATGAGAGAATAGTTTTCCATATAACATCTTAACCAGTCAGTGACCACAACCACGTGAGCAGAGACATTATGTTGGTGTCATGGGATGCCACTTTTGCCAGAGTGCATTAGCATATTAACATATTACACCAAGCAGGCGGACGGTGTTGAACCGGACGTCACGAATGGCTAGAATCTACGAGACCAGAAAAACGTGGAGTGTGGCTGCACGTTGAAATGGTAGGAATTTAAATCTCTAGAGGCCAGTACATTGCCGGGTTGCTACGGTTGTGTAAAATGGTTCAAGCTCTATATTAGACCAATGTGACCGACAGAGTGAGCTGAAAGGTACGAAATGGTTAGAAACTATGAAACTCGGGAACATTCAGTCTGTAGCTGTTTAAGTACTTTTGTCTAGTAAACTCGACAGAGAACCACCGGGTGGTACTCTGAAAGATCCATTCTAACGAACACTTCCTCTGGAAGATTCGGTCGAACAGACACTCCGAGACAGAGAAGCTACAGCTACAAAGGACATGGTGACCTCTGTTGGACAACCAGAAACTTACACAACCAGAGACTTTCTGTCTAATTACTCCTCGTAGATGGGTCGAGTGTTGTCAACAGAGAGACAGCAAAGACATACAGACGTAAATATGCACACTGCAATTGTTTCGAATGAGCGGCCCTTCATGCGCATTTCCATGAGCATAGTTATCAGCTGTGTGTACGATAATGGAATTCCTTTGGCTTTACCTTTCCCTTTCTTTTGAATCCGCCAATTTGTGTTCAGGCCATCATATCGGTTTAGTCCACTAGGGACTTTTCATTGCATTGTGTAGTAATCAATGTGTAAACTATCCTGTTTGTGTGTTTATGTAATTTTGTGTGATTATTTAGTCAGTTAGTGAATAAATAATTAAGCCAATTTGTATATCGCTGATTCATCATTTATTCTAGGGTTTGTGCAGATATCCAAGAGTTTTGCGATATTCAGAATGAGACCGATAAGGTAAAAAATAATGAATGAATTGACTGTGACTGATGTAAGAGATATTTATATCTTTAGAGTTTAGTCGGGAGATAGTAACTCGTTAAATAACTTTTCCCGTGGTGCCCCAGATTACTATTTAATTCATTGTTATATGATTAATTTAATCACGTAATGATTGAACGTGGTATGTAATTATTTTATAAAATAACAGTCAAACACATTAATGATAGTCACGACGCGACACTCCCATTGGTGACAGATGGGTCAGAAGATGGGACATATAGGTGGAGGAGTTCTAACTGTGTGGCTGACTAGCACTGGCTCAGCGAGTTCATATCCTTATGGATGGGGAGGAATTTTGAGATTGGAACTCTGATTGTGTGTATTTAACAGGTTGACTCCAGGGGCACCTCAGCTGTCAATCACAGTGAGTGGGTCTCTATGGGAGGGCTTTACATGTACAGTTGAAGTCGGAAGTTTACATTCACTTAGGTTGGAGTCATTAAAACTCATTTTTCAACCACTCCACAAATTTCTTGTTAACAAACTATAGTTTTGGCAAGTCGGTTAGGACATGACACAAGTAATTTTTCCAACAATTGTTTACAGACAGATTATTTAACTTAGAATTCACTGTATCACAATTCCAGTGGGTCAGAAGTTTACATACACTAAGTTGACTGTGCCTTTAAACAACTTGGAAAATTCCAGAAAATAATGTCATGGCTTTAGAAGCTTCTGATGGGCTAATTGACATCATTTGAGTCAATTGGAGGTGTAGCTGTGGATGTATTTCAAGGCCGACCTTCAAACCCAATGCCTCTTTGCTTGACATAATGGGAAAATCAAAAGAAATCAGCCAAGACCTCAGAAAAAAAAATGTAGACCTCCACAAGTCTGGTTCATCCTTGGGAGCAATTTCCAAATGGCTGAAGGTACCATGTTCATCTGTACAAACAATAACACGCAAGTATAAACACCATGGGACCACGCAGCTGTCATACCGCTCAGGAAGGAGACGCGTTCTGTCTTCTAGAGATGAATGTACTTTGGTGCGAAAAGTGCAAATCAATCCCTGAACAACAGCAAAGGACCTTGTGAAGATGCTGGAGGAAACAGGTACAAAAGTATCTATATCCACAGTAAAACGAGTCCTATATCGACATAACCTGAAAGGCCGCTAAGCAAGGAAGAAGCCACTGCTCCAAAACCACCATAAAAAAGACAGACTGGTTTGCAACTGCACATGGGGACAAAGATCATACTTTTTGTATGATCTGGTCTGATGAAACAGAAATAGAACTGTTTGGCCATAATGCCCTTTGTTATGTTTGGAGGAAAAAGGGGGAGGCTTGCAAGCCGAAGAACACCATCCCAACCGTGAAGCACGGGAGTGGCAGCATTATGTTGTGGGGGTGCTTTGCTGCAGGAGGGACTGGTGCACTTCACAAATAGACGATATATTGATATATTGAAGCAACATCTCCCAAATGGACAATGACCCCAAGCATACTTCCAAAGTTGTGGCAAAATGGCTTAAGGACAACAAAGTCAAGGTATTGGAGTGGCCATCACAAATCCCTGACCTCAATCCTATAGAAAATTTGTGGGCAGAACTGAAAAAGCATGTTCGAGCAAGGAGGCCTACAAACCTGACTCAATTACACCAACTCTGTCAGGATGAATGGGCCAAAATTCACCCAACTTATTGTGGGAAGCTTGTCGAAGGTTACCCAAAACGTTTGACCCAAGTTAAACAATTTAAAGGCAATGCTACCAAATACTAATTGAGTGTATGTAATCTTTTGACCCACTGGGAATGTGGTGAAAGAAATAAAAGCTGAAATACATCCTTCGCTCTACTATTATTCTGACATTTCACATTCTTAAAATAAACTGGTGATCCTAACTGACAAAGACAGGGCATTTTTACTAGGATTAAATGTCAGTAATTGTGAAAAACTGAGTTTAAATGTATTTGGCTAAGGTGTATGTAAACTTCCGACTCTATGTTGAATCTTCCTGAGGCAGAGGGGACATTAGGGCAAGTGTTAGTGTTATTTAATATAGGGAGGAAAAGGACTGTCGTTGCTCCAACGTGTCCCTAACCATAAACATCCATGTCTTTCTTAAAATCAATACACAGAAGTATATATTTTTAAACCTGCATATTTAGCTAAAAGAAATCCAGGTTTGCAGGCAATTTTAACCAGGTGAAATTGTGTCACTTCTCTTGCTTTCATTGCACGCAGAGTCAGGGTATATGCAACAGTTTGGGCCGCCTGGCTCATTGCGAACTAATTTGCCAGAATTTTACATAATTATGACATTTGTGCAATGTAACAGCAATATTTAGACTTATGGATGCCACCCATTAGATAAAATACTGAACGGTTCCGTATTTCACTGAAATAATAAAAGTTTTGTTTTCGAAATGATAGTTTCCGGATTCGACCATATTAATGTCTAAATCGCCGTGACCCTAACCAACCTCACTACTCACTGGACCCTTTTGATCACTTGACTAAGCATGCCTCTCCTTAATGTCAATATGCCTTGTCCATTGCTGTTCTGGTTAGTGTTTATTGGCTTATTTCACTGTAGAGCCTCTAGTCCTGCTCACTATTCCTTATCCAACCTATTAGTTCCACCACCCACACATGCAATGACATCTCCTGGTTTCAATGATGTTTCTAGAGACAATATCACTCTCATAATCACTCAATACCTAGGTTTATCTCCACTGTATTCACATCTTACCATACCTTTGTCTGTACATTATACCTTGAAGCTATTTTATCGCCGCCAGAAACCTCCTTTTACTCTCTGTTCCAGACATTCTAGACGACCAATTCTTATTTCTTTTAGCCGTACCCTTATCCTACTCCTCCTCTGTTCCTCTGGCGATGTAGAGGTGAATCCAGGCCCTGCAGTGCCTAGCTCCACTCCTATTCCCCAGGCGCTCTCTTTTGATGACTTCTGTAACCGTAATAGCCCTGGTTTCATGCATGTTAACATTAGAAGCCTCCTCCCTAAGTTTGTTTTATTCACTGCTTTAGCACACTCTGCCAACCCAGATGTTCTAGCTGTGTCTGAATCCTGGCTTAGGAAGACCACCAAAAATTCTGAAATTTTCATCCCAAACTACAACATTTTCAGACAAGATAGAACTGCCAAAGGGGGCGGTGTTTCAATCTACTGCAAAGATAGCCGCAGAGTTCTGTCCTACTATCCAGGTCTGTACCCAAACAATTTGAACTTCTACTTTTAAAAATCCACCTCTCTAAAAACAAGTCTCTCACCGTTGCTGCCTGCTATAGACCACCCTCTGCCCCCAGCTGTGCTCTGGACACCATATGTGAGCTGATTGCCCCCCATCTATCTTCAGAGCTCGTGCTGCTCGGCGACCTAAACTGGAACATGCTTAACACCCCAGCCATCCTACAATTTAAACTTGATGCCCTCAATCTCACACAAATTATCAATGAACCTACCAGGTACCTCCCCAAAGCCTTAAACACGGGCACCCTCATAGATATCATCCTAACCAACTTGCCCTCTAAATACACCTCTGCTGTCTTCAACCAAGATCTCAGCGATCACTGCCTCATTGCCTGCATCCGTAATGGGTCAGCGGTCAAACGACCTCCACTCATCACTGTCAAACTGTAATGAATTTCCTCCTCTTCTTCCGAAGAGGAGAGGCGAAACGGATCAGAGGACCAATACGCGGCGTGGTAAGTGTCCATGGTTCTTAAATACCCAAATCATAGAAAAACAAACATAGACTGCCCACCCAACTCACGCCCTGAACATACTAACTAAATACAAAACACAGGAAATAAAGGTCAGAACGTGACACAAACGCTCCCGGAAACACTTCAGCGAGCAGGCCTTTCTAATCGACCTGGCTGGGGTATCCTGGAAGGATATTGATCTGGTTATTTTTTTTAAATGCCTTCCTAACCATCTTAAATAAGCGTGCCCCATTCAAGAAATGTAGAACCAGGAACAGATATAGCCCTTGGTTCTCCCCAGACCTGACTGCCCTTAACCAACACAAAAACATCCTATGGCGTTCTGCATTAGCATCGAACAGCCCCCGTGATATGCAGCTGTTCAGGGAAGCTAGAAACCATTATACACAGGCAGTTAGGAAAGCTTTTTCAAGCAGAAATTTGCTTCCTGCAACACTAACTCAAAAAAGTTCTGGGACACTGTAAAGTCCATGGAGAATAAGAACACCTCCTCCCAGCTGCCCACTGCACTGAAGATAGGAAACACTGTCACCACTGATAAATCCCCTATAATTGAGAATTTCAATAAGCATTATTCTACGGCTGGCCATGCTTTCCACCTGGCTACTCCTACCCCGGTCAACAGCACTGCACCCCCCACAGCAACTTGCCCAAGCCTTCCCCATTTCTCCTTCTCCCAAATCCAGTCAGCTGATGTTCTGAAAGAGCTGCAAAATCTGGACTCCTACAAATCAGCCGGGCTAGATAATCTGGACCCTTGCTTTCTAAAATGATCTGCCGAAATTGTTGCCACCCCTATTACTAGCCTGTTCAACTTCTCTTTCGTGTTGTCTGGGATTGCCAAAGATTGGAAAGCAGCTGCGGTCATCCCCCTCTTCAAAGGGGGACACACTCTTGACCCAAACTGCTACAGACTTATATCTATCCTACCATGCCTTTCTAAGGTCTTCGAAAGCCAAGTCAACAAACAGATTACAGACCATTTCGAATCTCACCATACCTTCTCTGCTATGCAATCTGGTCTCAGAGCTGGTCATGGGTGCACCTCAGCCACACTCAAGGTCCTAAACGCCATCGATAAGAAACATTACTGTGCAGCCGTATTCATTGATCTGGCCAGGGCTTTCGACACTGTCAATCACCCCATCCTCATCGGAAGACTCGACAGCCTTGGTTTCTCAGATGATTGCCTCGCCTGGTTCACCAGCTACTTCTCTGATAGAGTTCAGTGTGTGAAATCGGAGGGTCTGCTGTCCGGACCTCTGGCAGTCTCTATGGGGGTGCCACAGGGTTCAATTCTTGGACCGACTCTCTTCTCTGTATACATCAATGATGTCGCTCTTGCTGCTGGTGAGTCTCTGATCCACCTCTGCAGATGACACCATTCTGTATACTTCTGGCCCTTCTTTGGACACTGTGTTAACAACCCTCCAGGCAAGCTTCAATGTCATACAACTCTCCTTCCGTGGCCTCCAATTGCTCTTAAATACAAGTAAAACTAAATGCATGCTCTTTACCCGATCGCTGCCTGCACCTGCCCGCCTGTCCAACATCACTACTCTGGACGGCTCTGACTTAGAATATGTGGACAACTACAAATACGTAGGTGTCTGGTTAGACTGTAAACTCTCCTTCCAGACCCACATCAAACATCTCCAATCCAAAGTTAAATCTAGAATTGGCTTCCTATTTCGCAACAAAGCATCCTTCACTCATGCTGCCAAACATACCCTTGTAAAGCTGACCATCCTATCAATCCTCGATTTCGGCGATGTCATTTACAAAGTGGCCTCCAATACCCTACTCAGCAAATTGGATGCAGGCTATCACAGTGCAATCCGTTTTGTCACCAAAGCCCAATATATTACCCAACATTGCGACCTGTACGCTCTCATTGGCTGGCCCTCGCTTCATACTCGTCACCAAACCCACTGGCTCCATGTCATCTACAAGACCCTGCTAGGTAAAGTCCCCCCTTATCTCAGCTCGCTGGTCACCATAGCATCATCCACCTGTAGCACGCGCTCCAGCAGGTATATCTCTCTGGTCACCCCCAAAACCAATTATTTCTTTGGCCTTCCAGTTCTCTTCTGCCAATGACTGGAACGAACTACAAAAATCTCTAAAACTGGAAACACTTATCTCCCTCACTAGCTTTAAGCACCAACTGTCAGAGCAGCTCACAGATTACTGCACCTGTACATAGCCCACCTATAATTTAACCCAAACAACTACCTCTTTCCCTACTGTATTTATTTAATTTATTTATTTTGCTCATTTGCATCCCATTATTTTTATTTCTACTTTGCGCATTCTTCCACTGCAAATCTACCATTCCAGTGTTTTACTTGCTATATTGTATTTACTTTGCCACCATGGCCTTTTTTTTGCCTTTACCTCCCATATCTCACCTCATTTGCTCACATCGTATATAGACTTGTTTCTACTGTATTATTGACTGTATGTTTGTTTTACTCCATGTGTAACTCTGTGTCGATGTATGTGTCGAACTGCTTTGTTTTATCTTGGCCAGGTCGCAATTGTAAATGAGAACTTGTTCTCAACTTGCCTACCTGGTTAAATAAAGGTGAAATAAAAAAATAAAAATAAAAATGACCTAATGCTCGTATTTCTGTGTGTTATTATGTTATAACTAAGTCTATGATTTGATAGAGCAGTCTGAATGAGCGATGGTAGGCACCAGCAGGCTCTTAAGCATTCATTCAAACAGCACTTTGGTGCGTTTTGCCAGCAGCTCTTCGCAACGCTTTAAGCATTGCGCTGTTTATGACTTCAAGCCTATCAACTCCCGAGATTAGGCTGGTGTAACCAATGTGAAATGGCTAGCTAGCTAGTGGGGTGCGCGCTAATAGCATTTCAAACGTAACTCTCTCTGAGACTTGGAGTAGTTGTTCCCCTTGCTCTGCATGGGTAACGCTACTTCGAGGGTGGCTGTTGTCGATGTGTTCCTGGTTCGAGCCCAGGTAGGGGCGAGGAGCTGGACGGAAGCTATACTGTTACACTGGCAATACTAAAGTGCCTATAAGAACATCCAATAGTCAAAGGTATATGAAATACAAATTGTATTGAGAGAAATAGTCATATAATTCCAATAATAACTACAATCTAAAACTTCTTACCTGGGAATATTATAACTCATGTTAAAAGGAACCACCAGCTTTTATATGTTCTCATGTTCTGAGTAAGGAACTTAAACGTTAGCTTTCTTATATGGCACATATTGCATTTTTACTTTCTTCTCCAACACTTTGTTTTTGCATTATTTAAACCAAATTGAACATGTTTCATTATTTATTTGAGGCTAAATTGATTTTATTGATGTATTATATTAAGTTAAAATAAGTGTTCATTCAGTATTGTTGTAATTGTCATTATAACAAATTAAATCAAATAAATCGGCTGATTAATCGGTATCGGCTTTTTTTGGTCCTCCAATAATCGGTATCAGCGTTGAAAAATCTACCTCTACTGAGTACTGAAGTCAGATACAACCAACACGGTACTACTGAGACCTAGGGCTATATTCTCTTCTCACCCTGTACTTATCCTTTTTATACTAAACAATTTTCTACATTTCTCTCCATTCTGGCCCTCTTGTCTTACTTAAAATCCCTTCTCTCCTGCAGAGATCTTGACAATCTCCTGTGTGTGTGTGTGTGTGTGTGTGTGTGTGTGTGTGTGTGTGTGTGTGTGTGTGTGTGTGTGTGTGTGTGTGTGTGTGTGTGTGTGTGTGTGTGTGTGTGTGTGTGTGTGTGTGTGTGTGTGTGTGTGTGTGTGTGTGTGTGTGTGTGTGTGTGTGTGTGTGTGTGTGTGTGTGTGTGTGCGTGTGTGTGGTGATTCTCAATGACATTGAAATGAGGGCTTGGGGATTGAGGCAGTGGCCTCACTGTGGGCAGCTGTCAAGGGTGACAAAGACATTTCCCAAAGAGCCCCTGACGTGATGGTGGTTCACCACATTCCAAAACCTAACTCTGTTGTGATGTAGGTGGTGAAAACAACCCCAGTTTTCCTCCATCATGGCCCCCAAACCACTAATTCACTTCATTAATTTTTCAAACCTCCGCGAACTACTGATCCTACAGACACACAGGGAGTAGAGGGAAAAAGAGAGGGAGGGAGCGAGGAAGAGGGGGAAAAAGAAGAGGGAGAGAGAGAGAGAGAGAGAGAGAGAGAGAGAGAGAGAGAGAGAGAGAGAGAGAGAGAGCCCAGGATCCCTGACAGAAAGAGCCCCACTCTCTATTCTACACATCAGAGGCCAAATGGAAATCAATTCCACACTAATGCAAACGTGCAGTGTAAGTCTCTGAACTGTGCCATCGTGGTAAACTGTCTAAAGAACCTGCACTCAAAACAAACAGAATGTAGTGCATACACAAACACAACCCTTACAAAATACACAGATATACAGAACTGTACATGCATGAGTATGCAAACAGACACACTGAAGTATATTCTCTACATATACACACACAAGTTATTTCTCTCTCTCCCCTTCTATCTACATCATTTTATTGTTGGGCAGTAAAACCTTGCTCACTGGTCTACTCCCCATGCTGCATCACCATGACAACCAACAGCATCCCCACCGTTGCCTTGGCAACAACACTTCTTTCCCTGGAGGTGGGAAGTTGGGGGGTTGGGGTGTGTCAGGGGTGTGTATGTGTGCTGCTTAGCTGAAGCAGAGCAAGGGGAAACACACAGTGGGATGCAGTGTGTGTGTGTGTACCAGATAAGGAAGCCAAAATAGGCTGTGGAACGGGTGGACACAAACCACTTCAAAAAGCTGCACCACAGATCCAGATCCCCTCTCTGTCTGCTGAGAATATTCTGTTAGAAAACCAAACTTCTGTTCAGGTCAAAATAGCACAATATCACAGCTTGTCTTCACACCTAATAAAATGACTTAGTGAGGCCCTTCCAGACTAAGTAGAATAACCACTAGCTATAACTCATGTGTTAAAAGCTGAAATAGTCCAAATAGTCCTAAATATGGTCTCAGAATCTCAGCCTCATCCTCATCCTGGGTCATTTGGCCACGATGATGTCCAGTCTACCACGCTGTCACTTCTCTTGAGCAGGACTGGGCCTGTAAGGACACTAAGGAACAATGTCAACACATACAACACCCTCTGAGAGGCGGGGAGCCCGACGAGCCTGTCTGGTCCCTGGGAGACCCCCACTCCACACACACACACACACACACACACACACACACACACACACACACACACACACACACACACACACACACACACACACACACACACACACACACACACACACACACACACACACACACACACACACACACACACACACACCCCATCCTGTACCAATCAGATGCCTCACTTCACCTTGACAATATCTCTTCTTAAAATCTGATTTGAAACCTAACCCTAACCACACTGCTAACCTTATGCCTAACCTTAAATGAAACATGCATTTTTACAATATAGCCATGATATACTCTCCAGCTTTACTTTAACACTGGGAATGACTTGGCCTTTTTATAAGACTGCCTCTCTACTCAGAACGGATGGAGGGCCAGAGGCTGAACATTATTAATATATGTGGGGGAATTACAGTACAGTAGATTCAAGGGATGTACAGTATCCATTTCATCTGCCTCCCAGTTGCCATGGCAACATGAGCTACGCCTCCTCTTCTCTGTGAGTATGTGTGTATGTGTATGCTTGCATTCATGCGTGACTGTGTGTGTGTGTATCAAAGACAGGGAATGAAGTTAGCAAAAATGGTAGTTGTAAAGCCTCCAGTGTAACACCATAGAGATGAGAGGACATATTGATTGAGTGTAAGATGAGATGTGATGTCATGTCATGGGGTGGGGGTGCAAATAAAGGTCATAGAGGAGCAATTATGACTGAGCCATCTATGCCACTATCCCTCCCTCCCTCCCTCCCTCCCTCCCTCCCCCTCCCCCTCCCCCTCCCTCCCTCCCTCCCCCTCCCTCCCTCCCTCCCTCTGCTACCCTCTGCTACCCTCTCTCCATCCTCATTCGCCCTTTCTTCTCCTTGTCCATCCTACGAATGCCTGTATCACACCTCCAGTGATATAGTGGTCGTCACTCACAAAATGGTATCTCACCTAATCTTCTTAAACCGCTCCCTTACTGAATCATGACCCCAAACTGTAGCCTCCTCAACAGTGTATTGTGCAACATCAAACATGTCTTTATTTCCCCAGAATAGAACAGGAGGGGTGAGAGTTGGGGCTGTTATCCCATAGTTTAATATGATGAATTAGCCACAAGATTTTCTTTGCATAACACTACATCATTCATCCCTGGATGTGTGTGTGTGTGTGTGTGTGTGTGTGTGTGTGTGTGTGTGTGTGTGTGTGTGTGTGTGTGTGTGTGTGTGTGTGTGTGTGTGTGTGTGTGTGTGTGTGTGTGTGTGTGTGTGTGTGTGTGTGTGTGTGTGTGTGTGTGTGTGTGTGTGTGTGTGTGTGTGTGTGTCACCTGTGAGTAGAGGGTGGTGCGGTCTACCCAATGCATCACCAGGGCACACTGCCTGCCCTCCAAGACACCTACAGCACCCGATGTCACAGGAAGGCCAAAAAGATCATCAAGGACATTAACCACCAGAGCCACAGCCTGTTCACCCCATTATCATCCAGAAGGCGAGGTCAGTGCAGGTGCATCAAAGCAGGGACCGAGAGAATGAAAAACAGCTTCTATCTCAAGGCCATCAGACTGTTAAATAGCCATCAATAGCCGGCTACCACCTGGTTACTCAACTCTGCACTTTTGAGGCTTCTGCCCCATATAACATAGACATTGAATCACTGGTTACTTTAATAATAATGGAATATTAGTCACTTTAATAATGTTTACATACTGTTTTACTAATTTCATATGTATATACTGTATTCTGCTGTATTCTAGAGTAACGCCACTCAGACATTGCTCGTCCTAATATTTATATATTTCTTAATTCCATTATTTTCCTTTTAGATTTGTGTGTTTTGTTCTGAATTGTTAGATACTACTGCACTGGAACATCTGCTACATAAGTGTATACGACAAATACAATTTGATTTGATTTCATACAACCTTTGGGGGAGAGGAGGGGTTGAGATGGAAATGGAGAGGGGTGTTAAGAGGAGGGAGAGGGGTGAGGACAGGGTAGGGTCTAGTCAAAACTATTTCTCTGGTCTGGGAATGCATTGTGAGTAAGGGAGTGAGCTAAGTAAGTATGCTGAGAGAACAAGCTGGAAAAATAGCCTTATATAGTCATGGGTACTGAGAGGTGCGTTAGTGTTGGGCTAAACGGGGTACTGAGAGTGGCTGGGCTAAACGGTGCACAAATCACAAATAAAGTGACAAATTTCAATGAGGTCAGTGTGTGTGTGTGTGTGTGTGTGTGTGTGTGTGTGTGTGTGTGTGTGTGTGTGTGTGTGTGTGTGTGTGTGTGTGTGTGTGTGTGCTCGCGCTGTGTGTGTGTACTGCGCGTGTGTGTGTGTGTGTGTGTGTGTGTGTGTGTGTGTGTGTGTGTGTGTGTGTGTGTGTGTGTGTGTGTGTGTGTGTGTGTGTGTGTGTGTGTGTGTGTGTGTGTGTGTGTGTGTGTGTGTGTGTGTGTGTGTGTGTGTGTGTGTGTGTGCCTGCCAGTGAAGGCTCCTTGGAGGAGGAAGGGGAAAATAGTGAAACATTCAAAAAGTTATTATTTTCAGACAAAACTATCCTAAATATATTCACATCACCAAAAAACGTATTAAAAACACACTGTTTTGCAATGAAAAAAGCTTATCCAGCTAATTTAACCTGCTCAACATCCTGACTCAAACAGAGAGGAATAGTATTTATGTTAGCTAGCTGGCTAAGGCTATCCAACACTGCAACTCTTCCAAGGTAAACTGGTTTTACAAATGTATTGCCACTGTGGCCCACCGGTGTAACTGCTAAACTACTTGCTGTACACACTGTACTGTGTGATTGTACACATGGATTGGAATGTGGGTTTATTAACGAGTTAGTTCTAGTTTGTTGACGTTAATATGGTGACAACGACATAGGCTATGTAACGGTGATAGTATGAAGGTTTAGCTTGAAGAAGCTTTTACACTGCTGTTGCGTTGTGCACTGAAGTCCACAAGCGAAGGGAAAAGTTGAGAAGAGGAGAGCGGATAGATGAGAGAAGAAATTATACATCAACCAAAGTGATGATGCTGTATGTGGCCGCTATGAAAGTTAACTGTGTGTGCGGGTGACGAGGGGTGTATTCATTCCACGGATTCTGTTGCAAAACATTTCTTAAACAGAAGCAAACGGAACATGTATTAAGGGATGGAGGGAGTGAAAGGGTGGGGAACATGGGCAGGCACAGATAAGTCTTGGACGAGCACAAGGGCTGGGGTAGGGTTCAGGCGTGTGTGATTTTCTGCAACAGCAAGTAGCACAGCTGAAGCTGGATCTGTGACACCCCTAGGGAGTAGAGTGGCTCATGGCAGTCAGGGCCGGGACATCTGTGGCTCTGAAGAAGGGGGTCACACAAACACACACAGAAAAACATACACACATAAATAGGCCTACGCAAAGACACAGAGATGACATGCACACACACAAAATACACACAGTAGACAAAAACATTAGCACACACACAAACACATTACCCACACATTACCAGAAAAACCCTTTCTGGGAAAGAGGTCACACACAGACACTCTCTGCTCTTTGACTGCAGGTCACATCTCAACAAGAATAAGTGTCACCCCATCACACAGATGTACTCCACAAGCCACACATGTCCTTTACTCTGCTGTACACACAAACACACACTAGTGATGTGCGGGTTGTCTCATAACCGGCGGTCCCCACAGTTATATCCACTGGGCGGGCTGCTTTAGAGTCATGCAATATTGTGTGGATGAAGGGCAAGAGGATGGAATAAAGAGAAAACAATGCAATATAATCCCTAACTGTATCATTCTAACTGTATCATTCTAACTGTATCATTCTAACTGTATCATTCCTGTGTAATTCATACTGCAGAGCCCCCGAAGCCTACAACTTAGGGCTCAACTGTAGCGTGACAAATACACGCAAATTGTCAAATGCTTTTGGGAACTTGGACAGAAAAAGTTAACATTGAGGCAAAAAGGACAATGTCGGAGTTGAATTCAATTAATAGAAAATCGATGAAATGGAGAGTTGAAAATAAATCGAATGGAAGACCAGAACAGTAGCCTAATGTTTGGGAAAGATTTGGTGAAGTGGTGAAAGAAGATGATATGTTATGTGTGATGATTGTGAGGTGTTAAACAAATTTCACAGTCACAAGATGGGGACTTCAAGGTAACTGTACTGTTCCGATGGGTTAAATGGAATAGTAGCCTAACTGAAATCTGGACACTGACTTTAGGTCTATAACCTCTCACATAGCCTAATATAACATTAACTCCAGCAGAATTAAGCTTTTATTTCAGTAAAATGATACACCAAATGTCAAATTTGACTCGGGAACAGGATTGGAGAAATATATTTGATTTCTTTCAGCATCCTGAGAGAGTGAATGTAGCGTTAGGGACCATCTGTAAAGGTACCATCTTTATCAGCATCATAAAAGCTGATTGTATTTCACCCACATAAAATATGCATCCAAGTTGAACTAAAATCTTATTAGAAACATGTTGGGTCATTTTAATAGCTTTGTATTTCCTTAAAACCAGGGGGTGGGTTATTGCATTTTCTCCCCAGTCCCTAAAAGTCTTTGCAGAGCTAGAGAAGCAGAGGTGAAAGAGAAAACAAACTTTAACGTTGTCAACTAGATTGAAACATTAATTCTATTGATTTATGGCACTCTGTTGAGCAAGGGTCTATGGAGTCTTCTAGGGCAACAAGTAATGACAGAGGAGAAGCTGTATGTATCTAATTATAGACAAATGGACAACATGTTGGAAATGACAAGCAGAAACACAGGCCTATCTAAAAATGATTCTGTCATCTCTGATTGTACATTGCATTTTCTATATTTGAGTGATAGATTTTCCCTTCTCATCAAATCAAATCAAATGTTATTTGTCACATGTACCGAATACAACCTTACAGTGAAGTGCTTACTTACAAGCCCTTAACCAACAACATACAGTGGGGCAAATACGTATTTAGTCAGCCACCAATTGTGCAAGTTCTCCCACTTAAAAAGATGAGAGGCCTGTAATTTTCATCATAGGTACACTTCAACTATGACAGACAAAATGAGAAAAAACATCCAGAAAATGACATTGTAGGATTTTTAATGAATTTATTTGCAAATTATGGTGGAAAATAAGTATTTGGTCACCTACAAACAAGCAAGATTTCTGGCTCTCACAGACCTGTAACTTCTTCTTTAAGAGGCTCCTCTGACCTCCACTCGTTACCTGTATTAATGGCACCTGTTTGAACTTGTTATCAGTATAAAAGACACCTGTCCACAACCTCAAACAGTCACACTCCAAACTCCACTATGGCCAAGACCAAAGAGCTGTCAAAGGACACCAGAAACAAAATTGTAGACCTGCACCAGGCTGGGAAGACTGAATCTGCAATAGGTAAGCAGCTTGGTTTGAAGAAATCAACTGTGGGAGCAATTATTAGGAAATGGAAGACATACAAGACCACTGATAATCTCCCTCGATCTGGGGTTCCACGCAAGATCTCACCCCGTGGGGTCAAAATAATCACAAGAACGGTGAGCAAAAATCCCAGAACCACACGGGGGGATCAAGTGAACGACCTGCAGAGAGCTGGGACCAAAGTAACAAAGCCTACCATCAGTAACACACTACGCCGCCAGGGACTCAAATCCTGCAGTGCCAGACGTGTCCCCCTGCTTAAGCCAGTACATGTCCAGGACCATCTGAAGTTTGCTAGAGAGCATTTGGATGATCCAGAAGAAGATTGGGAGAATGTCATATGGTCAGATAAAACCAAAATAGAACTTGTCGTGTTTGGAGGACAAAGAACGCTGAGTTGCTGTAAAACCTTTTGAGGATTTGAGGACCCATGCCAAATCTTTTCAGTCTCCTGAGGGGGAATAGGTTTTGTTGTGCCCTCTTCACAACTGTTTTGGTGTGCTGGGACCATGTTAGTTTGTTGGTGATGTGGATGCCAAGGAACTTGAAGCTCTCAACCTGCTCCACTACAGCCCCGTTGATGAGAATGGGGGCGTGCTCGGTCCTCCTTTTCCAGTAGTCCACGATCATCTCCTTTGTCTTGATCACGTTGAGGGAGAGGTTGTTGTCCTTGCGCCACATGGTCAGGTCTCTGACCTCCTCTCTATAGGCTGTCTCATCATTGTCGTTGATCAGGCCTACCATTGTTGTGTCATCAGCAAACTTTATGATGGTGTTGGAGTCGTGCCTGGCCGTGCAGCCATGAGTGAACAGGGAGAACAGGAGGGGACTGAGCACGCACCCCTGAGTGTTGAGGAGCAGCGTTGCGGATGTGTTGTTACCTACCATTACCACCTGGGGGTGGCCAGTCAGGTAATCTAGGATCCAGTTGCAGAGGGAGCTGTTTAGTCCCAGGGTCCTTAGCTTAACGATGAGCTTTGAGGGCACTGTGGTGTTGAACGCTGAGCTGTAGTCAATGAATAGTATTCTCACATAGGTGTTCCCTTTGTCCAGGTGTGAAAGGGCAGTGTGGAGTGCAATAGAGATGGCATCATCTGTGGATCTGTTAGTGCAGTATGCAAACTGGAGTGGGTTTCAGGTTTCTGGGATAATGGTGTTGATGTGAGCCATGACCAGCCTTTCAAAGCATTTCATGGCTACAGACGTGAGTGCTACGGGTCGGTAGTTATTTAGGAAGGTTACCTTAGTGTTCGTGGGCACAGGGATTATGGTGGTCTGCTTGAAACATGTTGGTATTACAGACTCAGACAGGGAGTGGTTGAAAATGTCAGTGAAGACACTTGGCAATTGGTCAGCGCATGCTCGGAGTACATGTCCTGGTAATCCGTCTGGCCCTGTGGTCTTGTGAATGTTGACCTGTTTAAAGGTCTTACTCACATTGGCTGCGTAGAGCATGATCACACATTTGTCCGGAACAGCTGATGCTCTCATCACATATAGTCGAGCAGTTGCGGTTGGGTTATTAGCAATTGCCGGAGGGTGTGGGTGAACAAACAGTTGACCCGTAAATCACTAACATACACATACGGGTCTACTAACGTTCATATATCCCCATTTTTAATTGAACTAAATATAAAGTTACATCGATTTCATTCACCCCGTCACAGTAAGAGAGATGCACCAGGGCTTAAAAATAACTCAAGAGTACAGAGGTTTCTATTCTAAGGTATAGCATCAGTAGCTACTGTACAGCTCCATGTCTCAGTAGCCACATGAAACAAGCTGCATCTGTCTGAGGAATACAAGCCATACTATGGGCAAAAAAATACTGTAGAAAGGCATCCTTCCTAACAGTCTTCCTTCCCTCCTTAGTTCCTTCCTTGTTCTTGTTATTCACTGATCTGACATGGTACCTTGCTAGAACTCATCCAATCTCTAATACATCAGTGAATATCTAAAGGAATAGGTAGGAAATCATCCTTTATACACATTCTACTATAGCCTAATACCAATAGTATGTATACCTCCAAGGCAGATATCAGCCAGGTATCAGGTTTTCCCCTGGTCTAGACTACATACTTTAGTCTGCAGGCGAGATAATCACTTTTCTCTTTTAATCAGTCTCTTCTTACCACTGCTAGAGATGGAGACAAAGGAGAGAGAGAAGGAGAGAGTGGGAGGACCATTTTTGGGATTCCATTCTTGAGGCTTTGTGGTTAGCTAGCGAGAAGAACATCATTCTTGTGAGTCTCTGTATTTCTGAGAGCTGCTGATCCCTCTCTGTAAGAATGTGACACTGAGATGATTGAAATCCCCATGTTTGTCTCTGTCTGACATTTCTGTCTAACATCTCATGAGGCATATCTAAGCTTTCGATTCAGACTCAAGGCCACAGCTCAAAAGATACAAATCTACTAGTGGTTTTGGAAAGCCACTGACCATTTTATTTTCTCTTTGTGAAACAACCACTAGTGAATACTCCTGTGAATTATCCTCTATAGCCCCAAAACATTTTGGGAAGTTTTCCAGAGCTTGTCCATGTCAAGGATCCAAAAGCACATTTCAATTGTTCTATTCAGATGCAAGGCTACGGTTCTGGAATTGTCAAGATGCTTCAGTGCTTTTGGACAATTTCAGTTCTGTGAAAACACTTATGTCTTCAGTTTGTCATTGCAAACTACCTATTGTACTAAAGAAAGCGATCCATATCCAGGTTGGGTCAAACTCAGCACTGGCCCATTCTGAGCCACCGTTCCATCTGTCCCACGCTCCACATTGCTAACATGCTAATGGATAATGGCTGATAGCTATAGCAGATGGAAAATTGCTGCCTGCCAAACCAGCGGTTGCTGAGGCAGGGAAATTGCTGGATGAACATTTCCACAGATAATGACTAGGGAATTTGGCCAGGGAAGCATGCTGCAAACGTCCCACTGTACATCACTAAACTCAGGACCCTTGGACTGAACACCTCCCTATGCAACTGGATTTCCACACGGGCTACCCCAGGTGGTAAGGGTAGGTATTGACAAGGGGGACCCTCGGGGGTGTGTGCTTAGTCCTCTCCTGTGCTCCTTGTTCACCCACGAATGCTTGGCTGCAAACGACTCTAACACCATCATTAAGTTTGCTGATGACAGAGCGGTGGTAGGCCTGATCTCTGACGACGATGCGACAGCCTATAAGGAGGAGGTCAGTGACCTAGCAGCAAGGAGGTCAGCCAATGTCAGTGAACGTCAGCAAGACAAAGAATCTGATTATGGAGTACAGGAAACGGAAGGCCAAGCACATCGACAGAGCTGTAGTGGAGCGGGAGGTTTTTCGGTGTCCACATCACTAAGGAAATAACATGGCCCACACACACCCACACAGTCATGAAGAACGCACTACAATGCCTCTTTCCCCTCAGGAGGCTGAAAAGATTTGGCATGGGCCCTCAGATCTTCAAAAGGTTTTACAGCTGCACCATTGAGAGCATCTTGACTGGCTGCATCACCGCTTGGTATGGCAACTGCTATCCAAAAGCAAAGCGCCACTGCGTACAGCCCAGTACATCACTGGGGCCAAGCTCCCTGCCATCCAGGACCTCTATACCAGTTCAGCCACCCAAGTCATAGAGTGTTCTCTCTGCTACAGCACGGCAAGTGGTACCTATGCACCAAATCTGGAACCAACAAGACCCTGAACAGCTTCTACCCCCAAGCCATAACACTGCTAAATAGTTAGTTAAATAGTTAACCAAATAGCTACATGGACTATCTGCATTGATCTCCCCCTTTGCACTAACTCTTTTGGCTCATCACATACAGTGTACGCTGCTGCTACTGCTTATCATCTATCCTATTGCCTCGTCACTTTACCCTTAACTATATGTACAGACTGTATCTACCTCAATTACCTAATACCCCTGCACATCCACTCGTTACTCATACCCTGTGTATATGGCCAAGTCATCTTAACTCTTTGTGTATTCATTCCTTGTGTGATTATCTTTCTATTTTTTAGATATATTTGATTGATTTGGTGTTCATTGGGTTTCTTTACTTGAGAAGACCAAACACAAAACTATTGTCCTTGTTTATGTAGAAGACAGCTTCAAGGTTCTAGGTACAGGCATTGATGCCAGGTACAGTACTGACGCTAGGTACAGGCATTGATGCCAGGTACAGTACTGACACTAGGTACAGGCATTGATGCTAGATAATGATGCTATGTACAGGCATTGATGCTAGGTACAGGCGTTGATGCTATGTACAGGCATTGATGCTAGGTACAGGCATTGATGCTAGATAATGATGCTATGTACAGGCATTGATGCTAGGTACAGGCGTTGATGCTATGTACAGGTATTGATGCTAGGTACAGGCATTGATGCTAGATAATGATGCTATGTACAGGCATAGATGCTAGGTACAGGCATTGATGCTAGATAATGATGCTATGTACAGGTATTGATGCTAGGTACAGGCGTTGATGCTATGTACAGGCATTGATGCTAGGTACAGGCATTGATGCTAGATAATGATGCTATGTACAGGCATTGATGCTAGGTACAGGCATTGATGATGCAATATAGAGATGATAAAGGTCAATAATAAGAGAAATGTGCTCTATTATGACAAGCTGAGCTCAGACTAGCACCCTGTGGGATTTAGCCTCTCCCAATCAGATTTCTGACCTCAGTGTGCCAGTCTGTCAGAGCCACTATGTCAACACCAGCTAGGCAGCTACCCAGAGCACGTCGTCACCTCCAGGCTACCTACCAAAACTCCCCAATCAGCACAGAGGGGCAGTGTCACTCTCTCTCCTCAACAGATTCTGTCTCAAAGGACACAACCAGCACAGCCACCGAGGCTGCCAAGTTTCAGTCTGACCTCACAGACAGACAGACAGACAGACAGACAGACAGACAGACAGACAGACAGACAGACAGACAGACAGACAGACAGACTGACTGACTGACTGACTGACTGACTGACTGACTGACTGACTGACTGACTGACTGACTGTTACGGATACAAGTATCCTGTGTGTGTGTTTCTTTTCACTCCTTCTCCCCTCACAGGTGAAAATCATCACTCCCCAATCAGTCACCAATCATCAATCAGAAGACACACCTCCTCCTGTTTCCTACCCAATCACAGTTCCTTTCCCTTGGTTTAAAAACCCCATTAATTGTTTGCTCTAGAGCTCAATCTCTCTGTAAATGCCATGTCTGTAGGTCTCTGTGTTTCACTCTCTCGGTGTGTATTGACCTCTCTTTTGTTTGAGCACCTCCATAGCACTTTGTCCTCACCTGTGAGTATTGTTTTTGGTTATGGTGTTTGTTTGTTTGCTGGTGGGAAAAGGGGGAACCAAGACAAGTTGCCCATGGGCATACACTACCCATACGTAAACTTTGTTAAATACACTAGTTAGAACTGGGCGGACCACCCACGGTTAGTAAGTTAGCTGTTGTTAAAGTAGGCTAGTCTAGCTAGGGGCTCAGCCCCTTTTCCTGCTCCCCCCATTACCGTGTGTTTATTAATAAACCCTGAGTTTGACGGTAGATTTCAGTGGTTGTAGTTATTTCGTTCTCACTTTTACTTTTTCACTGTTATAATTTGCATGAGTTACGTTACGGGTCTCATTACCACACCCCCCCCCCTAGACTGTCGGGCCAAAAGGGATTCGTAACACAGACAGACAGTGTATTTTTAGGTGACACAACTCGTTTTCATTGTCATTCTGCAGCTAGGAAACCAATGTGTTAGTCAAGTTAGACAGTAATAGCCCAAGCACTGTCAATATGTCAAAATCTATTCAAATCAAATTTTATTGGTCACATACACATGGTTAGCAGATGTTAATGTTTGTGCTTCTAGTTCCGACAGTGCAGTAATATCTAACAAGTAATCTAACCATTCTACAACAACTACCTTATACACACATTTGAAGGGATGGAATAAGAATATGTACATATAAATATATGGATGAGGGATTGCTGAGCGGCATAGGCAAGATATTTATGAGATGATTAATGTAAGATGTAAACATTATTTAAGTGGCATTGTTTAAAGTGACTAGTGATCCATTTATTAAAGTGGCCAATGATATGAGTCTCTACTGTGTGTAGGCAGCAGCCTCTGAGTTAGTGATGCTGTTTAACAGTCTGATGGCCTTGAGATAGAATCTTGCCTTCTGGATGATAGCGGGGTGAACAGGCAGTGACTCGGGTGGTTGTTGTCCTTGATGATATTTTTGGCCTGAGGTCTTAACTTCTCTAGGGTAGGGAGCAGCATTCAGAATTTTGGATGAAAAGTGTGCCCAAATTAAACTCTCTGCTACTCGGGCCAAGAAGATAGGATATGCATATAATTGGTAGATTTGGATAGAAAACATTAACGTTTCCAAAAACTGTTAAAATAGTGTCTGAGTATAACAGAACTGATTTGGCATCATAAACCTGAGAAAAATCCATCCAGGAAGTAGGATTTTTTGTTGTGTAGTTTTCTATTCAATGCCATTACAGTATCCATTGACCTAGGATTCAAATTGCAGTTCCTAGGCCTTCCACTAGATGTCAACAGTCTTTAGAAATGGTTTCAGGCTTGTATTCTGAAAAATGAGGGAGTAAGAGCGTAAGAGTAAGAGTTTGAATGAGTGGACCCTGCAGTGTCAGAGCTTTTTCATGCGCAAGACCGAGAGTGCCTTTCTTGTTTACCTTTTATATTGACAACGTTATTGTCCGGTTGAAATATTATCGACTATTTAGGCTAAAAACAACCTGAGGCTTGAATATGTCTACATATTCTGACTGACACAAGTAGTCCATCTCTCTCTCTGCTAATAACCACTCTGGCTTCCTCCTCATCCTTGCAACTTGCAGACTTGTTTACGTGTTGCTGTGCGTTTTGTTGCCAACCTTACTTTGTTACCTGACAACTTTATGGTTTTTACTTTTTAATTACCGTTTATATTTTTCATTTTTTCGTCACTACACTTTTTTTTTTTCATTAAACTTTTTCACTCCGGACGCTTTATCTGGACATGGTTCGTCAGGACCTCCAACAGCCGAAGTTAAGTAGTAACATTAACATGATGCCTTCTAATTGCAGTCGCTGTACTCATAATATACAGGAGAAAGATTGCCTACGGCGAAGATAGCTGTGCTGCAAGCCCAGCTTCAGACGCAATCGTTAGGCAAGGGTAATTTCAGTGTAGGAAAGAATGAAACCGTGTCTGTGCCACCAGTAAGTACAGATAGTAACATTAGTATAAATCCCCTGGCGCGGTCCCCGCAGCCGGACAACTTTCTCATGGCTTCTGGAAGGAAATGCTGTAGGAATGCTCATTCAGCTGACAAACTTTCAACTGGTTTTCCCCATTAAGCAGCGAGTCGAAGTCTGAGGCCGAGCCATATCTTGTCTCTACTCTTGTTAAGGGGTCTGAGACGCCGAAGCTTCCCACCATTAGCTCTGACAAATTGAAAACCCTAGTCATTGGCGACTCCATTACCTGCAGTATTAGACTTAAAACGAATCATCCAGCGATCATACACTGTTTACCAGGGGGCAGGGCTACTGATGTTAAGGCTAATCTGAAGATTGTGCTGGCTAAAGCTAAAACTGGCGAGTGTAGAGCGTATAGAGATATTGGTATCCACGTCGGCACCAACGATGTTAGGATGAATGAGTCAGAGGTCACCAAGCATAACATAGCTTAAGCGTGTAAATCGGCATCAAATAATTCTCTGGCCCCCCTCCCAGTTAGGGGGAGTGATGAGCTCTACAGCAGAGTCTCACAACTCAATCGCTGGTTGAAAACTGTTTTCTGCCTCTCCCAAAAGATAGAATTTGTAGATAATTGGCCCTCTCTGGGACTCACCAACAAACAGGACCAAGCCTGGCCTGCTGAGGAGTGTCAGGCTCCATCCTAGCTTGAGGGGTGCTCTCATCTTATCTACCAACGTAGACAGGGCTCAACTCCTCTAGCTCCACAATGAAATAGGGTGCAGGCCAGGCAGCAGGCTGTTAGCCAGCCTGCCAGCTTAGTGGAGTCTGCCACTAGCACAGTCTGTGTAGTCAGCTCAGCTATCCCCATTGAGACCGTGTCTGTGCCTTGACCAAGGTTGGGCAAAACTAAACATGGCGGTGTTCGCCTTAGCAATCTCACTAGGATAAAGACCACCTCCATTCCTGTCATTATTGAAAGAGATCGTGATACCTCACATCTCAAAATAGAGCTATTTAATGTTAGATCCCTCACTTCAAAGGCAGTTATAGTCAATGAACTAATCACTGATAATAATCTTGATGTGATTGGCCTGACTGGAACATGGCCTAAGCCTTATGAATTTACTGTGTTAAATGAGACCTCACCTCCTGGTTACACTAGTGACCATATCCCCCGTGCATCCCGCAAAGACAGAGGTGTTGCTAACATTTACGACAGCAAATTTCAATTTACAAAAAAACGACGTTTTCGTCTTTTGAGCTTCTAGTCATGAAATCTATGCAGCCTACTCAATCACTTTTTATAGCTACTGTTTATAGGCCTCCCGGGCCAAATACAGCGTTCCTTACTGAGTTCCCTGAATTCCTATCGGAGCTTGTAGTCATAGCAGATAATATTCAAATTTTTGGTGATTTTAATATTCACATGGAAAAGGCCACAGACTCACTCCAAAAGGCTTTCGGAGCCATCATCGACTCAGTGGGTTTTGTCCAACATGTCTCTGGACCTACTCACTGTCAGTCATACTCTGGACCTAGTTTTGTTCCATGGAATAAATGTTGTGGATCTTAATGTTTTTCCTCATCATCCTGGACTATCGGACCACCATTTTATTACGTTTGCAATCGCAACAAATAATCTGCTCAGACCCCAACCAAGGACCATCAAAAGTCGTGCTATAAATTCTCAGACAACCCAAAGATTCCTTGATGCCCTTCCAGACTACCTCTGCATACCCAAGGATGTCAGAGGACAAAAATCAGTAAACCACCTAACTGCGGAACTCAATTTAACCTTTCGCAATACCCTAGATGCAGTTGCAAACCTAAAAACGAAAAACATTTGTCATAAGAAACTAGCTCCTTGGTATACAGAAAATACCTGAGCTCTGAAGCAAGTTCCAGAAAATTGGAATGGAAATTGCACCACACCAAACTGGAAGTCTTCCGACAGTACAGTTCTTCGGTACCGTAGAGTATCGAAGAGCCCTCACTGCTGCTCGATCATCCTATTTTTCCAACTTAATTGAGGAAAATAAGAACAATCCGAAATGTATTTTTGATTCTGCAGCAACAATAACTAAAAAGCAGCATTCCCCAAGTGAGGATGGCTTTCATTTCAGCAGTAATAAATTCATGAACTTCTTTGAGGAAAAGATCATGATCATTAGAAAGCAAATTACGGACTCCTCTTTAAATCTGTGTATTCCTTCAAAGCTCAGTTGTCCTGAGTCTGCACAACTCTCCCAGGACCTAGGATCAAGAGAGACGCTCAAGTGTTTTAGTACTATATCGCTTGACACAATGATGAAAATAATCATGGCCTCTGAACCTTCAAGCTGCATACTGGACCCTATTTCAACTAAACTACTGAAAGAGCTGCTTCCTGTGCTTGGCCCTCCTATGTTGAACATAATAAACGGCTCTCCATCCACCGGATGTGTACCAAACTCACTAAAAGTGGCAGTAATAAAGCCTCTCTTGAAAAAGCCAAACCTTGATCCAGAAAATATTTAAAAACTATTGGCCTATATCGAATCTTCAATTCCTCTCAATTTTTAGAAAAAGCTGTCCTCGTAATCCTAGACCTCAGTGCTGCTTTTGATACCATCGATCACCACATTCTTTTGGAGAGATTGGAAACCCAAATTGGTCTGCACGGACATGTTCTGGCCTGGTTTAGATCTTATCTGTCGGAAAGATATCAGTTTGTCTCTGTGAATGGTTTGTCCTCTGACAAATCAACTGTAAATTTCGGTGTTCCTCAAGGTTCTGTTTTAGGACCACTATTGTTTTCACTATATATTTTACCTCTTGGGGATGTTATTCGAAAACATAATGTTAACTTTCACTGCTATGTGGATGACACACAGCTGTACATTTCAATGAAACATGGTGAGCCCCAAAATTGCCCTCGCTAGAAGCATGTGTTTCAGACATAAGGAAGTGAATGGCTGCAAACGTTCTACTTTTAAACTCGGACAAAACAGAGATGCTTGTTCTAGGTCCCAAGAAACAAAGAGATCTTCTGTTGAATCTGACAATTAATCTTAATGGTTGTACAGTCATCTCAAATAAAACTGTGAAGGACCTCTGCGTTACTCTGGACCCTGATCTCTTTTGAAGAACATATCAAGACTGTTTCAAGGACCGCTTTTTTCCATCTACGTAACATTGCAAAAATCAAACTTTCTGTCCAAAAATGATGCAGAAAAATTAATCCATGCTTTTGTTACTTCTAGGTTAGACTACTGCAATTGCAATGCTCTACTTTCCGGCTACCTGGATAAAGCACTAAATAAACTTCAGTTGGTGCTAAACGGCTGCTAGAATCCTGACTAGAACCAAAAAATGTGATCATATTACTCCACTGCTAGCCTCCCTACACTGGCTTCCTGTTAAGGCAATGGCTGATGTCAAGGTTTTACTGCTAACCTACAAAGCATTACATGGGCTTGCTCCTACCCATCTTTCCGATTTGGTCCTGCCGTACATACCTACACATACGCTACGGCCACAAGACGCAGGCCTCCTAATTGTTCCTTGAATTTCTAAGCAAACAGCTGGAGGCAGGGCTTTCTCCTATAGAGCTCCATTTTTATGGAATGGTCTGCCTACCCATGTCAGAGACGCAAACTCGGTCTCAACCTTTAAGTCTTTACTGAAGACTTCTCTTCAGTGGGTCATATGATTGAGTGTAGTCTGGCCCAGGAGTGGGAAGGTGAACGGAAAGGTTCTGGAGCAACGAACCGCTCTTGCTGTTTCTGCCTGGCTGGTTCCCCACTCTCCACTGGGATTCTCTGCCTCTAACCCTATTACAGGGGCTGAGTGACTGGCTTACTGGTGCTCTTTGATGCTGTCCCTAGAAGGGGTGCGTCACTTGAGTGGGTTGAGTCACTGACGTGATCTTCCTGTTTGGGTTGGCGCCCCCCCTTGGGTTGTGCCGTGGCGGAGATCTTTGTGGGCTATACTCGGCCTTGTCTCAGGATGGTAAGTTGGGGGTTGAAGATATCCCTCTAGTGGTGTGGGGGCCGTGCTTTGGCAAAGTGGGTGGGGTTATATTCTTCCTGTTTGGCCCTGTCTGGGGGTATCATCGGATGGGGGCCACAGTGTCTCCTGGCCCATCCTGTCTCTACCTCCCCAGTATTTATGCTGCAGTAGCTTATATGTCGGGGGGTTAGTTTGTTATATCTGAAGTACTTCTCTTGAACCCTAGGACCATGCCTCAGGACTACCTGGCATGATGACTCCTTGCTGTCCCCTGTCCACCTGGCCTTGCTGCTGCTCCAGTTTCAACTGTTCTGCCTGCGGCTATGAACCCTGACCTGTTCACCGGACGTGCTACCTGTCCCAGACCTGCCGTTTTCAACTCTCTAGAGACAGCAGGAGTGGTAGAGATACTCTTAATGATCGGCTATGAAAAGCCAACTGACATTTACTCCTGAGGTGCTGACTTGCTGCACCCTCGACAACGACTGTGATTATTATTATTTGACCATACTGGTCATTTTATGAACATTTGAACATCTTGGCCATGTTCTGTTATAATCTCCTCCCGGCACAGCCAGAAGAGGACTGGCCACCCCTCATAGCCTGGTTTCTCTAGGTTTCTTCCTAGGTTTTGGCCTTTCTAGGGAGTTTTTCCAAGCCACCGTGCTTCTACACCTGCATTGCTTGCTGTTTGGGGTTTTAGGCTGGGTTTCTGTACAGCACTTTGAGATATCAGCTGATGTAAGAAGGGCTATATTAAAAACATTTGATTTGAAACATCGTTTGACATGTTTCTATGAACTTTATGGACACAATTTGGATTTGATTTGTCTGCCTGTTGTGACTGCGTTTGAGCCTGTGGCTTACTGAAGAAAACACGTGAACAAAACTGAGGTTTTAGGATATAAAGAGACTTTATCGAACAAAACAATTTACTCAATAAATGTTTAATTTCTTCTGAGTGCAACCATATGAAGACCATCAAAGGTAAGTGATTCATTTTATCTCTATTTCTGTCTTGTGTAACTCTTCTACTTGGCTGGTTACTGCTTGTAATGATTTATCTGCTGGGCGATGTTCTCAAATAATCGTAAGGTATGCTTTCGCCATAAAGCCTGTTTGAAATCTGACACCGTGGTTGGATTCACAAGAAGTTCATCTTTAAACCTATGTAAAATACTTGTATGTTTTCTGAATTTTTATGAGTATTTCTGTATTTGAATTTGGAGCTCTGCAATTTCACTGGATGTTGGCCAGGTGGGACGCTAGCGTCCCACATACCCTAGTGAGGTTGAAGGTATTCAGGTGACACATCCACTCTCAATGTGTAATCTGCAGTTTTGAAAGGTACTATAAACTGCTCCTGGCTGCAGAGAGGAGAGTGGAGAGAAGGGCTATCAGACTATCCTGTCTGTATTTATATAATCCCATGGATATTTCTGGATCTGCCTCAGACAGAACATTTCACATTAATGACAAATCCTCATATTTACCACAAGACAAAAAATGTGTTTCTGAATTCAGTATCACTGTACCAATGGAACATCCCTACATCATGTAAAATGAGGGTGAAGGAATAAAACAGAGGCAGATTTCTGGTCATGTTCTGTACCTAAATTATTATGAGCACTAAAGTAAGTTAGTAATCTGAAAAATAGTAGTATGCAGTACCATTGGGGCGGCAGGTTAGCCTAGTGGTTGGAGCATTCGTCTAGTAACTGAAAGGTTGCAAGTTCAAATCCCCCAGCTGAAAAGGTACAAATCTGTCGTTTTGCCCCTGAACAAGGCAGTTAACCCAGTGTTCCTAGGCCGCCATTGAAAATAAGAATTTGCTCTTAACTGACTTGCCTAGTTAAATAAAGGTAAAATAAAAAACCATAACACTGGAAAAATGAAGGCATGTTATTTAAACACAATTCCCCAAGACCCAGTCCAGTCTCCATGGTGGTCTGGCTAGCAACAGGACTCCATTGTGCCCTAGATGTATATCACAGCCTTCCCATGGTGCCAGAGCCACTGCCATGGCCATTTTTCTCCTCCTTCTGTTCCAATCAGATCTTGCGGCTGACCGCTGGAACACACAATACACTGTTGCCATGCCAATAGCAGACAGTCAACTGTAAACAAAAGTGTGGGGGAAGGAAAGCAGAAGCCCAGAGTGGGGACAAGCCTGTCCACTATCGCAGGCCTGCCAAGAGGCTGTCACAGAGCTAATCTGAGTCTTCCCCTTCCCTTCGCCTTGGAGTCAGTCCCGTCTGCCGGCCGGCCAGCAACACACGCATGCACGCACGCACACACACTGAGAAGGCCTGGGGAGGCCTCAGCTCACATTAACATCTCCATCGTAGCATCATAATCGAATTGAGACAGTAAAACACCAGCCTGCTGAACACCGCAACAGCAGACAAATGCAATGTCCTCGTCTATGTCCACGTGCTGGCCCTCCAACTCACCCCAACTACAGGACATGACATTGGGCCTTACAGACACTATTATTTAGGAGGGTTTCTTTTATTCACTTGATTTGAACCATGATACAACAGTAATGTCATTACCAAATGTTACACACATTAACTGGTATATGAATGTCTTTAGGTATACTACATTATTGTTATCTAGTTCCAAATGGAATCTAATTGAATATTTCCCCAGTCATATCCTCTGGCTGTATAGTGTGTAGTTTCTACAGTATGTATTGGTGGAGGCTGGGCTGGCGTGCAAACAAAATGGATGAGGATCAAAGAGGAGCCTCCACACACTCGCTGCTCTTGGTGAGCTGAGTGGCAAGCGCTTCATTCAGTTGGTCAGAGTGGGCGGTGTGCCAGTGAGCCTGAGACGTGGCTCCTCTCTCCCTTCACCCAGTTTCTTGTGATAGTGCACGGGCATTGGACAACGTGCTAAACCTCACCACACATCACTACAATCCAGACCGCATTGCAAATTACAATACACTAAAATCCACACATCAGACTGTACAATAGCCCAGGCTAGTACTACAATCCAGGCAATATCACACTGTACTGTTAAGTTCATGTTTTAAGTATCCTTATACTTCTGTTACTACGGGGCTATCACTCTGTCAAGAGTGCGCCTGCGCGGGAAGTTTGGTTGTTGATGGACCTAGACTTGAGTGGAATGGCTACCTTGTAGTGTGTTCATACAGTATAATACACTTTGTTAAACTGGAACCTTGTCGTTGTGACATCTCAAGTTAACAGTACAATAGTCCAGGCTACTACTACCCTCCAGGCTGTAACAGACATCACACTGTACTACAATTTGAACAAGTCATGGAGCAGTGTGGAGTAGGATAGTACTATATATCAACCACCCAGAGACTCAAGGCCGTTGTGCCAACAGCATGCTGGTCTGTAGGAGGGTGGTGTCAGATACAATCCACCCATCTCTCCTCAATGTCCTCCCCCTCTCGCTGTTCTCGCTCTTCTTCTCTCATTTCCTTTCTCCGACTGCACCACTATGAACCAGTATGTTGATGTCATCCCTCAAGAAGCCATTACAACACACACACACACACACACACTAACAGATTTGTAGCTGTTCTGGACAGAGAAAGACTGCTAAACCCCACCAACACTCTCTTAGGACAGCTCCCACAACCAACACTGAATAATCTTTTCCTTTCTGTTAATTTTCCCCTTTTTAATAAGATTTGTTTTAGGACAGAAAGGCGATCTGTAGCTCGATCTGTATTCTCTAGAGATGGGTGTTTTCCATCTGAAATTCTGACTCCATCTGAAATGGCTCAGTCTGTGTTGATCATTTGGCTGCTGCTCCAGTGTCTCTGAAGAGCTTCAGATCACAGAGCTGAGTGCTTGGTGTGACTAATACAGCCACGGCTGCTGCTGCCTCTCTCCTCTCTCCCATGGGGAAGAATAACCCTTCTAGCACCAGACGAGTGAAGAGACGTCATCCCAAAAGGTCACCATCCAGACAAAGGCGTATAGTTCTGCTACTCCATACACCATCAAAACCATCAAAGCAGATATGATCTTCGGCTAATCTTGACACTGGAGTGCTTTAATGTCCGTGCCTTGAATCTAAACACATCTTTTAAACAGATACGTCTGAGGAAAGCAACAGCGCCAGCCAGATGTCCAACGCAAATGGGTTGGATGAAAAATACATTTGTTTTATCTGTAATACAGCTCAACATATATCTGTAGGATGTCACAGCTGCTAGGGCTGAGTGGATGGCTGGTTAGGAGAGGGAGTGTGTGATATAGCATGTGAAGGGGGAAAATGGAATAGAGAGAGAATGTTATTTGGCACTAAACAAAGTGTACACAGTGGCAGAATATCTGACCACTGTGACTGACCCAAACATAAGGAAAGCTTTGACTATGTACAGACTCGGTGAGCATAGCCTTGCTATTGAGAAAGGCCACCGTAGGCAGACATGGCCCTGAAGAGAAGACAGGCTATGTGCACACTGCCCACAAAATGAGGTGGAAACTGAGCTGCACTTCCTAACCTCCTGCCCAATGTATGACCATATTAGAGACACATATTTCCCTGAGATTACACAGATCCACAAACAATTTGAAAACAAACCCAATTTTGATAAACTCCCATATCTACTAGAGGTCGACCGATTAATCGGAATGGCCGATTTCAAGTTTTCATAACAATCGGAAATCGGTAATTTTGGGCTCCGATTTTTAAAATATATTATGTATATCTTTATTTAACTAGGCAAGTCAGCTAAGAACAAATTCTTATTTTCAATGATGGCCTAGGAATGGTGGGTTAACTGCCTTGTCCAGGGGCAGAATGACAGATTTTCACCTTGTCAGCTCAGGGGATCCATTCTTGCAACCGTACAGTTAACCAGTCCAACGCGAATGCAGTAGAAGCCAAGGTAAATTGCTAGCTAGCATTAAACTTATCTTTATAAAAAACAATCAATCATATTGACTAGTTATAACTACTAAACCAGTTTAGCAGGCAATATTAACCAGATGAAATTGTGTCACTTCTCTTGCGTTCATTGAACGCAGAGTCAGGGTATATGCAACAGTTTGGGCCGCCTGGCTCATTGCAAACTAATTTGCCAGAATTTTACGTAATTATGACATAATATTGAAGGTTGTGCAATGTAACAAGAATATTTAGACTTAGGGATGCCACCCGTTAGATAAAATACTGAACAGTTCCATATTTCACTGAAATAACAAATGTTTTGTTTTCAAAATTATAGTTTCCGGATTCGACCATATTAATGACCAAAGGCTCATATTTCTGTGTGTTATAATTAAGTCTGATTTGTTAGAGCAGTCTGACTGAGCAGCAGCAGGCCCGTAATCAGTCATTCAAACAGCACTTTCGTGCGTTTTGCCAGCAGCTCTTCACAAGCACAGACCTGTTTATGACTTCAAGCCTATCAGCCTAATGGCTGGTGTAGCCGATGTGAAATGGCTAGCTAGTTAGCTGGGTGTGCGCTAATACCGTTTCAAACGTCACTCACTTTTAGATTTGGAGTAGTTATTCCACTTGCGCTGCAAGGGCCGTGGCTTTTGTGGAGCGATGGGTAACGATGCTTCGAGTGTGGCTGTTGTCGATGTGTTCCTGGTTCGAGCCCAGGTAGGGGCGAGGAGGGAGACGGAAGCTATACTGTTACACTGGCAATACTATAGGGCCTATAAGAACATCCAATAGTCAAAGGTATATGAAATACAAATGGTATAGAGAGAAATAGTCCTATAAATACTATATTAACTACAACCTTAAACCTCTTACCTTGGAATATTGAAGTCTCATGTTAAAAGGAACCACCAACTTTAATATGTTCTGAGCAAGGAACTTCAACGTTAGCTTTTTTACATGGCACATATTTTACGTGGCACACATTTTTATATGGCACATGCATGGCACATATTGCACATATTACTTTCTTCTCCAACACTTTGTTTTTGCATTATTTAAACCAAATTGAACATGTTTCATTATTTATATGAGGCTACATTGATTTTATTGATGTGTTATATTAAATTAAAATAAGTGTTCATTCAGTATTGTTGTAATTGTCATTATTATTACAAATAAATGAAATAAAAATTGTCTGATTAATCGGTATCGGTGTTGAAAAATCATAATTGGTAGACCTCTAATATCTACTGGGTGAAATTCCACAGTGTGCCATCACAGCAGCAAGATTTGTGACCTGTTGCCACAAGAAAAGGGCAACCAGTGAAGAACAAACACCATTGTAAATACAACCCATATTTATGCTTATTTAATTTCCCTTTTGTACCCTTAACCATTTGTATATCGTTGCAACACTGTATATATACGTAATATGACATTTTTAATGTCTTTATTGTTTTGAAACTTCTGTATGTGTAATGTTTACTGTTCATTTTTATTGTTTATTTCACTTTTGTATATTTATCTACCTCACTTGCTTTGGGAATGTTAACACATGTTTCCCATGCCAATAAAGCCCCTTGAATTAAATTGGAGAGGGAGAGGGGGAAAAAAACACTACTTTATCACTGACTTCAACTCACTCTCTCAGAGCGTTCACAGTCAGTTCACTGACACCCCTATCAGACCACAGCAAAATCACAGTCTACTTGAACAGAGCAATACTCAATCATGAGGCATCAAAGCCAAAGGAACTGAGTAACATTAAGAAATGCTATAAATGGAAGGAATGCAGTTTGGAAACCTAACAAAAAAAACAATTTAGGCAACAACTAATTCAATCCCTTTAGACAATTTCCTGGGTAAAACGTACCACTGTAATAGTGAAGGTATAAACTTGGCAGTATAAAATCTTAACAGTATATTTGACCTCTCAGCTTCCCTATCAAATCTAAAAATCTCAAATAGAAAACTGAAGAAAATGAACAACAATGACAAATGGTTTGATGAAGAATGAAAAAACCTAAGAAAGAAATTGAGAAACCTGTCCAACCAAAAACATAGATACCCGGAAAACCTGATTCTACGCCTTCACTATGGTGAATCACTAAAACAATACAGAAATACACTATAGAAAAAGAAGAAACAGCACGTCAGAAATCAGCTCAATGTAATTGAAGAATCCATAGACTCTAACCAATTTTGTGAAAATGGGAAAACACTAAACAAACAACAACACAAAGAATGATCTATCCAAAATGGAGATGTCTGGGTAAACCACTTCTCCAATCTTTTTGGCTCTAACACTGAACAAAGAGCAAAAACATATACATGATCAAATACAAATCTTAGAATCAACTATTAAAGACTACCAGAACCCACTGGATTGTACAATTACCTTGAATGAGCTACAGGACAAAATAAATCCCTCCAACCCAAAAAGGCATGTGGTGTTGATGGTATCCTCAATGAAATTATCAAATATACAGACAAGATATTCCAATTGGCTATACTAAAACTCTTTAACATCATCCTTAGCTCTGGCATCTTCCCCAATATTTGGAACCAAGGACAAATTTGACCCCAATAACTACTATGGAAAATGCATCAACAGCAACCTTGGGAAAATCCTCTGCATTATCATTAACAGCAGACTCGTACATTTCGTCAGTGAAAACAATGTACTGAGCAAATGTCAAACTGGCTTTCCACCAAATTACCGTACAACAGACCATGTATTCACCCTGCACACCCTAATCGACAAACAAACAAACCAAAACAAAAGCAAAGGCAAAGTCTTCTCATGCTTTGTTGATTTAAAAAAAGCCTTCGATTCAATTCGGCATGAGGGTCTGCTATACAAATTGATGGAAATTGGTGTTGGAGGTAAAACATACAACATTATAAAAATCCATGTACACAAACAGCAAGTGTGCGGTTAAAATAGGCAAAAAAACCACATTTCTTCCCACAGGGCCATGGGGTGAGACAGGGATGCAGCTTAAGCCCCACCCTCTTCAACATATATATTAAACAATTGGCGTGGGCACTAGAAAAGTCTGCAGCACCCGGCCTCACCCTACTAGAATCTGAAGTCAAATGTCTGCTGATGATCTGGTGCTTCTGTCAGCAACCAAGGAGGGCCTACAGCAGCACCTAGATCTTCTGCACAGATTCTGCCAGATCTGGGCCCTGACAGTAGATCTCAGTAAGACAAAAATAATGGTGTTCCAAAAAAGGTCCAGTTGCCAGGACCACAAATACATATTCCATCTAGACACTGTTGCCTTAGAGCACACAAAAAATGATACATAACTTGGCCTAAACATCAACACCACAGGTAACTTCCACAAAGCTGTGAACGATCTGAGAGACAAGGCAAGGACCAATTAGGATCTGGCTAAAAATACTTGAATCAGTCATAGAACCCATTGACCTTTATGGTTGTGAGGTCAGGGGTCCGCTCACCAACCAAGATTTCACAAAATGGGGCAAACACCAAATTGAGACTCTGCATGCAGAATTCTGCAAAAATATCCTTCGCGTACAACGTAGAACACCAAATAATGCATGCAGAGCAGAATTAGGCCGATACCCACTAATTAGCAAAAATCCAGAAAAGAGCCGTTCAATTCTACAACCACTTAAAAGGAAGCGATTCCCAAACCGTCCATAACAAAGCCATCACCTTCAGAGAGAATAACCTGGAGAAGAGTCCCCTAAGCAAGCTGGTCTTGGGCCTCTGTTCACAAACACAAACAGCAACACAATTTAGACCCAACCAAATCATGAGAAATCAAAAAGATAATTACTTGACACATTGGAAAGAATTAACAAAAAAACAGAGCAAACTAGAATGCTATTTGGCCCTAAACAGAGGGTACACAGTGGCAGAATACCTGTCTACTGTGACTGACTCAAATTTAAGGAAAGCTTTGACTATGTACAGACTTAGTAAGCATAGCCTTGCTATTGAGAAAGGCCACAGTAGATAGACCTGGCTCTCAAGAGAAGACAGGCTATGTGCACACTGCCCACAAAAGGAGGTGGAAACTGAGTTGCACTTCCTAACCTCCTGTCCAACGTATGACCATATTAGAGATACATATTTCCCTCAGATTACACAGATCCACAAAGAATTCGAAAACAAATCCAATATTGATAAACTCCCATATCTACTGGGTGAAATTCCACAGTGTGCCATCACAGCAGCAAGATGTGTGACCTGTTGCCACAAGAAAAGGGTGAAGAACAAACACCATTGTAAATACAACCCATATTTATGCTTATTTATATTCCCTTGTGTACTTTAAATATTTGTACATTGTTACAATATATATATATATATATATATATATGACATTTGTAATGTCTTTATTGTTTTGAAACTTCTGTATGTGTAATGTTTACTGTTCATTTTTATAGTTTATTTCACTTTTGTATATTATCTACCTCACTTGTTTTGGCAATGTTAACACATGTTTCCCATGCCAATAAAGCCCCTTGAATTGAATTGAGAAAAATATTGAATTGAGAAAAAGTCCTGTCTGTCTGTCTGTCTGTCTGTCTGTCTGTCTGTCTGTCTGTCTGTCTGTCTGTCTGTCTGTCTGTCTGTCTGTCTGTCTGTCTGTCTGTCTGTCTGTCTGTCTGTCTGTCTGTCTGTCTGTCTGTCTGTCTGTCTGTCTGTCTGTCTGTCTGTCTGTCTGTCTGTCTGTCTGTCTGTCTGTCTGTCTGTCTGTCTGTCTGTCTGTCTGTCTGTCTGTCTGTCTGTCTGTCTGTCTGTCTGTCTGTCTGTCTGTCTGAGCAGTTCCATGGCATGGATACATACAGACAAGCATATCAGAGACCTAACAAGATACAGGTGATGCAGTATGCCATATTGGAGGTGGGATTGAGATTTACAGTGGATACCTTAGTGTTCTGTCTGTCTATTCCTTCTATGCCCCACTGATGGAGGAGGAGGCGTCTGTATTAAAATGAATTATAATTGTGAACATCCGTGCTTGGTGTCATCATCTTGACATCTGAAGAAGAGGTGGGTGGAGAAGCTTTCTGCTCCACAGGATGTGTAAAGTAAAAATAATTAGGGGAGGGCATCTTAGGAGACAGAAATAGAAAAGAAGCTGAGACCTGACATTTTGACATTGCATTAATCACAGGAACAATTTATCAAACACACTATGACTACATTACATCCCTGAATGATATCTTCACAGCAGACTTTGATGCAAACCAAGGGCCCATTTCAGATCTCCTTGTTATTTCACTATCAATAAGTGGAGCCATTGTGCCGGTCACTTCCCCTCCTGCAGCGCTGGGAGTCTGAGACTTTAGGGCTTTACAGAGGTAAGTGGCGACTCACAGAGACTCTATGTTCCTCTGTGTGAAACGCACACACACAGTGCGGAGGCGACGGGAGGCCCCAGGAAGAAGAGGAGGTGCGAAAGCTTCCAAGCTGAACTCTGCTCCATATGGCCACTGTGAAGCTCAGAGAACAGAGAAAACAGGGCTCTGAGCCTCGATGCTACTGCTGGGTGACATTTAGCCCAGAGGACCTGCCAGGACAGAGCAGACACAGCCACCAACTGGGCTGGGAGAATACGGTCTTCATTTTGGGTTTAAAAGAAATCGATCTCTGTGGTGTGTCCATTCAAGCATTTTAGTTAACTGCTACCAAGACCAGGGACAATTATAGTCAGTAGATGTTGTGCCATGGCTAACACAGTTGGAGTTAAAGCCTTTTGATTGAAAGCCAATGTAAAAGGTATAACTAGCCGCCATCCACTACTACATCAATATTACTAATAATGAGTGAAAGTCATAACTGACTACTTCCTGCACCAAAGGTCAATCTCTTTAACATATGAAATTGTCTCTATCCCCCCTCCATCAGTCATTTCAATTGACTACTATGGATCAAGGTTTCCAGCTGATGCCCCATTGTGTCTGTCTCTGCCTCCCTGGTTCCCTCCCCAACAGATAGTGCCTAGGCTACAGCCATAGCCCCCTCGCTCCCTAGAGCTTAAGAGTGCACACTATAGATTAGCCCCTCAATATAGGCAGCCTTTAAACTCAATAAGCTATATTTATGGCAAAAATCAGACTACAGTTCCCAAAAATCGGGCATTAGAATTGCTGATATTATGTTTAAATTACTTATTTATATATTTCACACAATTTTACGAGTCAGAATACAAAAAACTTGAGACATTCCTAGGAGCTTCTAGTTCTAAGCCCTGGTGTTGAATAAACATAATTTTGGCTCCAAAGGTTGGATACGGTTCTGGGAACGGAACCAAAAACCAGAAAATAATTACATTTTTCAATAGAGAAACAGAATCTGGAACAAAAGTGATCCATACTGTTCTGGAACAGAACCATTATTTAAAGCATGGGAACAGGTTAATAACGTTATTTTACATTCCAGGAATTTTTTTCCCAATCCCACACAAAAACGCAACAAAAGTGCCAAAGTAAAGCCCTCACTCTGTCACTCAGAAACTTATTCCAGTGTCTGCCTGGAAGCTGACAATCTTTGCCCCTATTTGTATTCAGGCTACCTGCCCCTCCCCCCTTCGAAGCATAGGCTACTGTACTGACGTTACAATCGTGATTCAGAAGATAGGGAGATAGATTTTTAATTGGCTAGATAAGAATGAATACACTTTTTCAATGCTAGTTAAGGATACTTTAGGCCTAGTTATCACGTTGGATTTATTAACTGCAAAACGGTATAACATGTTTTTCATTCTGGTGACGCTCTGCACACAACAAGCTTGTCAGCTAGCTAGCATTCAAATGTTCCGCTCCTTCTAAGTAAGTAGCTATAATTCTGTGGATCTAACTCAGATAATGCATGTCATAACAAGTCTCTCTCTCTCTCTCTCTCCAGTTGAAGTCATAAGTTTACATACACTTAGGTTGTAGTCATTAAAACTAGTTTTTCAACCACTCCACAAATTTCTTGTTAACAAAATATAGTTTTGGCAAGTCAGTTAGGACATCTACTTTGTACATGACACAAGCAATTTTTCCAACAATTGTTTAAAGACAGATTATTTCACTTGTAACTCAGTGTATCATAATTGTAGTGGGTCAGAAGTTTACATACACTAGGTTCACAGTGCCTTTAAACAGCTTGGTAAATTCTAGAAAAGGATGTCATGGCTTTAGAAGCTTCTGATAGGCTAATTGACATAATTTGAGAAAGAAATCAGCCAAGACCTCAGAAAAAATGGTTCATCCTTGGGAGCAATTTCCAAACGCCTGAAGGTACCACGTTCATCTGTACAAACAATAGTAAGCAAGTATAAACACCATGGGACCATACAGCCGTCATACCGCTCAGGAAGGAGACGCATTCTGTCTCCTAGAGATGAACATACTTTGTTGCGAAAAGTGCAAATCAATCCCAGAACAACAGCAAAGGACCTTGTGAAGATGCTGGAGGAAACACGGTCAAAGGTATTTATATCCACAGTAAAACGAGTCCTATATTGACATAACCTGAAAGGCCGCTCAGCAAGGAAGAAGCCACTGCTCCAAAAATGCCATTAAAAAAGCCAGACTACGGTTTGCAACTGCACATTGGGACACATTGGGACAAAAAAAATATAACTGTTTGGCCATAATTACCATCGTTATGTTTGGAGGAAAAAGTTGGAGGCTTGCAGACTGAAGAACACCATCCCAACCGTGAAGCACGGGAGTGGCAGCATCATGTTGTGGGGGTGCTTTGCTGCAGGAGGGACTGGTGCACTTCACAAAATAGATGGCATTATGAGGTAGGACAATTATGTGGATATATTGAAGCAACATCTCAAAACATCAGTCAGGAAATTAAAGCTTGGTCGCAAATGGGTTTTCCAAATGGACAATGACCCCAAGCATACCTCCAAAGTTGTAGCAAAATGGCTTAAGGACATCAAAGTCAAGGTATAGGAGTGGCCATCACAAAGCCCTGACCTCAATCCTATAGAATGTTTGTG